>NW_006408932.1:6661-8009 GCF_000296735.1 Chrysochloris asiatica | reverse complement strand
TATTTAAGAGCAATATTCTAAAACAGATGTACTATAACTAACCAACTGCACATTTGAATAATTAATAATATTTAATCTGACAGAGAAATGGTATCTTCAGTAAGAAAAAGTGAATATGCGTATTTCCACACTGAAGTAAACCATAGGTCAGCAATCAAGCACACCAGTTGCTCCAAGAGAGGAAGATCATGATTTCTTCTTCTACCAAAATTTACAGGCATCCGAAACCCTACACAGGGTCACTATGAATCTGAGACAATTTGAGGGCACTTAACGACAGTAACCATAACAAATAAAAGGTAAAATCAGATACACTACTTGTACCATTAAAAAAAAAAAAACACACCTCAAAATGAATTATAGACCTACATATAAAGATTAGCACTAAAAACAACTTGACATATACATATGGAGAAGGTCTTCATTCATTTGGTTAAACCAAGTATTTTTTAGATTTAACATAAAAGCCAAGATCAATAAAATAACAAAATAACATATTCGACTTTATCATAAGAAAAACTGTTTTTCAAAGACACCAATAGAATGAGAAGACATGCTACAGACTAGATGAAAATGTAAGCAAGTTATGTATTTAATAAAGTATTTTTAAACAGAATACTAACATGTCACATAATGTAATAAGAATACTCAATACTTACATATAAATAATTATCAATATTCAATAAGAAAGCAAATAATTTTTTTAAATGGATGTAGATTGAATAGAAACTTTACTAAAAATCATATGAAAAAATGACCAACATCATAGCAACATCACAGGTTTCAACTCATAGCAACATTATGTACAACATAATGAAACACTGCCTCTCTATCTCTAATCCTAAACCCTCTTTAAGTTTTGCAGCATCCTTACAATCATTGCTAAACTTGGGCCTGAGGTTGCAGTCACTGTGTCAATACATCTCTTTGAGAGTCTTCCTATTTTTATCTGGCCCTCTACTTTACCAAACTACTTGCCCATGTTATGGATGATGCTTGGGAGAATGAGTGTTCTTAATTGTGCTCATGAGGAACCTGTACATAGTCATTAGAACAGAACAAGAGGGACACTGAATGGTTTAAAATAAGGAAAGGTGTACACCAGAGTCGTATTCTTTCACCATACTTATTCAATCTGTATGATGGGAAAATAACCCAAGAACCTGAATTATATGTAGAAGAACGTGACATCAGGATTGGAGGAAAAATCTTTAACAATCTATGATATGCAAATGATACTACTTTGCTGACTGAAAGTGAAGAGAACTTAAAATACTTATTGATGAAGATCAAAGACCAGTCTTCAGTATAGGTTGCACCTCAATGTAAAGAAAATAAAAATCCTCAC
>NW_006408932.1:3880-5739 GCF_000296735.1 Chrysochloris asiatica | reverse complement strand
TTTTAAATTTTTTGTTGGAAACCTTAAAAATTATTTTATGGTCAGAAG
The DNA here is from genome assembly GCF_000296735.1 of Chrysochloris asiatica. Taxonomy (NCBI): domain Eukaryota; kingdom Metazoa; phylum Chordata; class Mammalia; order Afrosoricida; family Chrysochloridae; genus Chrysochloris; species Chrysochloris asiatica. Next base: position 5,691 of record NW_006408932.1, on the reverse strand, counting down.
TAAATATATAGGGAAAGAAAAAAAAAATCTATTGCTTTTTGCAATGTCTTTTTAAAACTTTGAAATGTATTTTATTTCTCTGTAATAAACCTATTCAAATATAATTTACACACTACTTTCTACTTGCATTTTCTACTTCACTTTTACTTGTGATACAGAATAAGCACATTTTTATGCCTTGCTGAATTTTCATCCTCCTTTATAAGGAACTCTGGTGGCACTGTAGGATGGTCACTGGATTGCTAACTGTGAGGTGTATAGTTCAAAACCACCACTGCTCTACAGAAGAAAGATGAGACGTTCTGCTCTGGTAAAGACTTCACAGCCTCAGAACCCCTATACAGACTCACAATGAGTCAGAATGGACTGGATGACAGAGAATTTTGTTTCACACATCAGGCAATGAATTTCAAGCAACAAGGTTGGCTGTTGGACCACACCAACTACTCCACAAGAGAAAGTTGAGGCTTTCAGGTCCCACAAAGACTTGCTGCCTTGGAAATGCTATACAGGGTCTCTATGAATCAGAACTGACTTGACGGCACTTAACATTAACAAGACAAACAACAACAAAATTCACTAGATCACACTGAGTTTGGGTTTTGGTTTATGAGCCTTTAAGGCGTACTAGTGGCACTCTAGGATAATTACTGCCATTTAAACCTACTGCCATTTAAGCCTCTCTGACAGAGAAAGAGGAGGTTTTCTGCTCATATGAAGATTTACAGCTTCAGAAACACTACACAGGACTAGATGTGGACTAGATGGCAGTGGAGTTGGTTTTGTGGGTTGTCTAACTTTGGCTCAGTTTCTAATGTTTTATCTTTGTACTTTCAATGTTGGGGAAAATGTTCTGCAGTTTCTTTCTTTCTTTCTTTAAAGCTTTCATTGAGAATTAAGTGATAGTTTAAATGGGAGAACATCAGTTTTGCACTCATCCTATCATATTTCACGTCATTGCAATGAATGCAATCCCCTCCATGCATCATCATTTAACAGTATGTGCTTCTATTCTCTCTGGTCTTTTTTTCGATGTGCACAAAAAACACTCAGACGTATATCTGCAGTTTCTTTAATGTGAAGATTTGGATGATATTTCTTTTGCTGGGACATCTTCACCCTTTTCATTACAGTCATTTCCCTCATTTATGTCTATAGGTTTGTGTTTATAATATTTCTCTTATTTAGAACATCGTAAACAAGGACACTGTAAATAGTGCCATTGTTGTTGTTGTTAAGTACCGTTGAGTCAGTTCTGACCCATAGCAACCCTGTATAGGGTTTCTGAGGAGTGGCTGGTGAGCTTGAACCATTGACCTCGTGGCTCAAACCGACTTTGCAGTCCAGCGCATTAAGCCACAGCGCCACACCAGTACTCCTAAAATAGTGTCATGGCTACCTATTTTTTCTATAACTCTATATTATATTCAAATTTCAGTTCTGGTATTATTCTGTTATCCCATCTTTACAAGAGATTGAAATTTGTTGTTCAACTTAACATTTGCTTTTGCTGTTAAGTGCCATGAAGTTTGTTCCAACTCAACCTCATATGTAACAGAATGAAACACTGACCAGTTTTATGCCTTCCTCACAATTATTGCTGTCTTTAGGCCAACTTTTGCAACCACTGTGTCAATCAATCTCATAGAAGTGTTTCCTGTTATTTTGCTGCCCCTCTATTTTACCAAGCATGATATACTCTTCAAGGAATTTCTATTTACTGATGACATTTCCAACATGTGTGAAATGAAGTGTAGCCATCCTCATTTCTAAGGAATACTCTGACTGTGTGTCTTCTGAGGCAGATTTGT
>NW_006408932.1:0-990 GCF_000296735.1 Chrysochloris asiatica | reverse complement strand
GACTGCCAGAAGAACAAAAAATCTACATTGGAAGAAGTACAGCCAGAACACTCCTTAGAAGCCAGTATGGTGAAACTTCTCTTATGCTTCAGACATATTATCAGGAGGGACAAGTCCCTTGAAAAGAACATGATGCTTGGTAAAATAGAAGGGTCAGTGAAAAAGAAGGTGACCCCAGTGAGATGGATTTCTACAGTGGTAACAGTAATGAGCTTAAGTGTAGCAACTGTGAAGACATAGCAGGACTGGATAAATTTTCATTCTGTTGCGCATAGGGTCGCTAAGAGTCAGAGTCCATAGGGTAACACTTACAACCAATAACAACCATTCATTTTGCAGGTTTCATATGCATATGAAATGTTGAAAATACCATGACTTGCATCAGGTACACCTTAGTCCTCAAAGTGACATCGTTTGTTTAAATAAACTTATATATATATATATTTTTTTTTGGAAGCGACAGCAGATGTACTTCTTAACTATTTTTACCATGAGCGTTGATTATGGATCCAAGCAAAATGAAATTACTGACAAGTTCAATAATTTCTCCACACACTACATATTTATATGACTTCATTCTGTAAAATATTACATGGATTTGATCACTGGGCTATTGGGAAGCTACATAAGTACATAGCACTTAACAACAACAAAACCATGACACTTTCTGTCTGGGCATAAACTGAATAACAGATGTGCTGTAACCATCACTGAAAGTTTTACAGTGAAAGGATGTTATTGGTCACTGATTATGATGTTCATATGTAAATTATGCAATAATTCATCAGTTGAAGATTTAATTGTTGTTGTTAGGTGCCATCGATTCAGTATGACTCATAGTTACCTTATGCAAAGAAGAATGAAACACTGCCTGATCCTGGGCTAACCTAACTATTGTTGCCATGCTTGAGCACATTGATGCTGCCACTTTGCCAATCCATCTTGCTGGGGGTCTTCCTCTTTTTCTCTGACCCTCCACCTTACCAAACA
>NW_006408931.1:1557031-1558517 GCF_000296735.1 Chrysochloris asiatica | reverse complement strand
CTGTTAGGGCTTTAGGGCTAGAGCTTGATCTAGGGCTGTTAGGGCTTTAGTGCTAGGGCTAGGGCTAGGGCTTTGGTGTTAGGGCTTCAGGGCCAGGTCTAGGCCTGTTAGGGCTTTAGGGCTAGGGCTTGGGCTAGGGCTGTTAGGGCTTTAGGGCTAGGGCCAGGCCTGTTAGAGCTTTAAGACTATGGCTAGGGCTAATAGGGCTTTAGGCCTTGGCTTAGGGTTGTTTGGGCTTTAGGGCTAGGGCTAGGGCTATGCCTACGGCTGATTGGTCTTTAGGTCTAGGGTTAGGGCTAGGGCTTATAGGGCTTTAGGGCTAGGGTTAGGGCAACGGCTGTTACGGCTTTAGGGCTAAGGCCAGGGCTAGGACTTTAGTGCTACGTTTAGGGCTAGGGCTAGGGCATTAGGGAAATGGATTTAGGGCTAGGGCTATGGCTGTTTGGGCTTCATGGCTAAGTCTAGGGCAAGGGCACTAAGATAAGGGCTTTCAGGCTAGGGCTAGGACTGTTAGGCCATTAGGGCTTGGGCTAGTGCTAAGGCTAGGGCTGTTAGGGCTTTAGGGCTAGGGCTAGGTCTGTTAGGGCTTTAGGGCTAGGACAAGTGCTAGGGCTGTTAGGGCTTAATGGCTAGTTTTAGGGCTGTTAGGGCTTTAGGGCTAGGTCTAGGGCGAGGGCTGTTAGGGCTTTAGGTCTAGCGCTAGGGCTGGTAAGGCTTTAGGGCTAGGGCTAGGCCTGTTAGGGGTTTAGGGCTAGGGCTTGCGCTAGAGCTGTTAGGGCTTTTGGGGTAGGTCTAGTGCTAGGACTGTTGGGCCTTCAGAGCTAGGTCTAGGGCTGTTAGTGCTTTAGGGCTAGGTCTAGGTCTACAGCTGTTTGGGCTTTAAGGATAGGGCTAGGGCTAGCCTGTTATGGCTTTAGTGCTAGGGCTAGGGCTTATAGGGCTTTAGAGTTAGGGTTAGGGCTAGGGCTTATAGGGCGTTAGGCTAGGTTTAGGGCTAGAGCTGTTAGGGCTTTAGGTCGAGGGCTAGGGCTAGGTCTGTTAAACTTTAGGGCGAAGGCTAGGGTAGGACTTTAGGGCTACCTTTAGCGCTATTGCTAGGGCTAGGCCATTTGGAAAAGGCCTTTAGGGCTTGGGCTAGGGCTAGAACATTAGGGCTAGGGCTAGGGCTAGGGCTAGGACATTAGGGCATTAGGGCAAGGTCTTTAGGGCTAGGGCTAGGGCTGTTAGGCCAATAGTGCTAGGACTAGATCTAGGGCTGATAGGGCTTTAGGACTAGGGCTTGGGCTAGGGCTCTTTGGGCTTTAAGCCTAGGGCTAGGGCTAGAGTTGTTAGGGCTTTAGGGATTGGGCTAGTGCTGTTAGGGCTTTAGGGCAAGGGCTAAGGATTAAGGGCTAGTGCTTTAGGCCAAGGGCTAGGACTGTTAGTGCTTTAGGGTTAGTGCTTTAGGGTAGGGATAGAGCTAGTGCTTTTAGGGCTTTAGGGACAG
>NW_006408931.1:1553549-1556791 GCF_000296735.1 Chrysochloris asiatica | reverse complement strand
AATGCTAGGTCTAGGGTTGTTAGGGCTTTATGGCTAGTGCTAGGGCTAGGGTTGTTAGGGGTTTAGTGCCAGGGCTTGGGTTAGTGCTGTTAGGGCTTTAGAGTAGGTTTAGGGCTAGGTCTGTTAGGGCTTTAGGGCTATGTCTAGGGCTGTTAGGGCTTTATGGGTAGGTATAGGGTTAGGTCTGTTAGGCCTTTAGGGGTACGTCTTGGGCTGTTAGGGTTTTAGGGCTAGGGCTAGGGCTGATAGGGCTTTAGGGCTAGGGCTAGGCCTGTTAGGAATTTAGGGCTAAGGCTTGGGCTAGAACTGTGAGGGCTTTTGGGGTAGGTCTAGGGCTAGGTCTGTTAGGCCTTCAGAGCTAGATCTAGGGCTGTTAGGGCTTTAGGGCTAGGGCTAGGACTACAGCTGTTTGGTCTTTAGGGAAATGGATAGGGCTAGCCTGTTAGGGCTTTAGGGCTAGGGCTATGGCTGTTATGGCTTTAGGGCTAAGGTTAGAGGTAGTGCTTTTAGTGGTTTAGGGACAGGGCTAGGGCTTTAGGGCTAGCTCTAGGGCTAGGGCATTAATTCAATTGCTTTAGGGCTAGTGCCAGTGCTGTTAGGGCTTTAGGGCTAGGGCTCGGTCTAGAGCTGTAAGGGCTTTAGTGCTATGCCTAGGGCTTGGGCTCTTAGCGCTTTAGGTCCTGGGCTAGTCCTGTTAGGGCTTTAGGGCTAGGGCTTGTTCTATGGCTGTTAGGGCTTTAGGGCTAGGGCTAGTGCTAGGGCTAGGCCTGTTAGGGCTTAAAGGCTAATGCTAGGTCTAGGGCTGTTAGCTCTTTATGGCTAGTGCTATGGCTAGGGTTGTTAGGGCTTTAGGGCTAGGGCTTGTGCTAGGGCTGTTAGAGCTTTAGGGGTAGGTCTAGGTCTAGGTCTGTAAGGGCTTTAGGCCTATGTCTAGGGCTGTTAGGGCTTTAGTGGTAGGTCTAGGGCTATGTCTATTAGGGCTTTAGTGCTAGGTCTAGGGCTCTTAGGGTTTTAGGGCTAGGGCTAGGGCTAGGGCTGATAGGGCTTTAGGGCTAGGGCTAGGGCTGTTAGGGATTTAGGGCTACAGCTAGGGCTAGGGCTGTTAGGGCTTTTGGGCAAGGGCTAGGTCTGATAGGGCATTAGGGTTCAGGCTAGTGCTAGGGTTGTTAGGGCTTTAGGGCTAGGCCTGTTAGGTCTTTAGGTCTAGGGCTAGTGCTAAGGATTTAGGGCTAGGGCTTTAGGGCTAGTTCTAGGGCTGTCAGTGCTTTAGGTCTAGGGCTAAGGCTACAGCTGTTAGGGCTTTAAGGATAGGGCTAGGGCTAGCCTCTTATGGCTTTAGGGCTAGGGCTAAGTCTGATAGGGCTTTATGGCTCAGGCTAGTGCTAGGGCTGTTTGGGCTTTAGGGCTAGGGCTAGGGCTCTTAGGGCTTTAGGGCTAGGGCTAGGGTTGTTAGGGCTTTAGGGCTACGGCTAGGCCTGTTAGGGGTTTAGGGCTAGTGCTTGGGCTAGAGCTTTTAGGGCTTTTAGGGTAGGTCTATGGCTAGGTTTGTTAGGCCTTCAGAGCTAGGTCTAGGGCTATTAGTGCTTTAGGACTAGGGCTACAGCTGTTTGGGTTTTAAGGATATGGCTAGGGCTAGCATGTTATGGCTTTAGGGCTAGGGCTAGGGCTAGGCCTGTTAGGGCTTAAAGGCTTATGGTATGTCTAGGGCTGTTAGGGCTTTATGGCTAGTGCTATGGCTAGGGTTGTTAGGGCTTTAGGGCTATGGCTTGGGCTAGGGCTGTTAGGGCTTTAGGGGTAGGTCTACGGCAAGTCTGTAAGGGCTTTATTGCTATGTCTAGGGCTGTTAGGGCTTTAGTGGTAGGTCTAGGGCTAGGTCTGTTAGGCTTTAGGTCTAGGTCTAGGGCTCTTAGGGTTTTAGGGCTTGGGCTAGGGCTGATAGGGCTTTAGGGCTAGGGCTAGGGCTGTTAGGGATTTAGGACTATAGCTAGGGCTCTTAGGGTTTTAGGGCTAGGGCTAGGGCTGATAGGGCTTCAGGGCTAGGGCTAGAGCTTTTAGGGCTTTAGGACTAGGGCTAGGGCTGTTAGGGCTTTAGGGCTAGGTCTAGGACTAGGGCATTAGCGCATGGGCTTTAGGGCTAGGATTAGGGCTGTTAGGCCATTAGAGCTAGGGCTAGGACTGTTAGGGTTTTAGTGCTAAGGCTAGGGCTCTTAGGGCTTTAAGGTTAGGGCTAGGGCTAGGGCTGTTAAGGTTTTAGGGGTAGATCTTGGGCTGTTAGGGCTTTAGTGCAAGGTCTAGAGCTAAGGATTTAGGGCTAGTGCTTAAGGGCTAGGGCTAGAGCTGTTAATTCTTTAGGGCTAGGGCTAGAGCAATGAGGGCTATAGGGATAGTGCTAGTGCTAGCCTGTTAGGCCTTTAGGGCTAGGGATAGTGCCAGCCTTGTAGGGCTTTAGGGCTAGGGCTAGTGCTAGGGCTGTTAGGGCTTTAGGGCTAGGGTTAGGGCTAAGGCTGATAGGGCTTTAGGGCTTGGGTTAGTGCTAGGGCTTATAGGACTTTAGGGCTAGGTCTAGGCCTAGGGCTGTTAGGGCTTTATGGCTATGGCTAGGGCTTTATGGCTAGGTCTAGTGCTAGGGCATTAGGGCAAAGGCTTTAGAGTTAGGGCTAGGGCTAATAGCGCTTGGGCTATGGTTGTTAGGGCTTTACGGCTTGGGCTAGTGCTAGGCCTGTTAGGGCTTTAAGGCTTATGCTAGGTCTAGGTCTATTAGGGCTTTAGGTCTTTAGGGCTAGTGCCAGTGCAAGGGCTGTTAGGGTTATAGGGCTTGGGCTAGGCTTGTTACGGCTTTAAGTCTAATGCTAGGTCTAGGGCTGTTAGGGCTTTAGGGCATGTTCCAGGGCTAGGATTGTTAGGGGTATAGGGCTAGGGCTAGGCCTGTTAGGGCTTTAGGGCTAGGGTTTGTTCTAGGGCTGTTAGAGCTTCTGGGGAAAGACTAGGGCTAGGTCTGTTAGGCCTTTAGGACTAGGTCTAGGGTTGTTAGGGCTTTAGGGCTACGGCTAGGTCTTTAAGGCTAGGGCTAGGTCTAGGGCTTTAGGGCTAGGTCTAGGGCTAGGGCATTAGGGCAAGGGCTTTAGAACAATGGCTAGAGCTGATAGGGCTTGGGCTCTGGCTGTTAGGGCTTTAGGGCCTGGGCTAGTGCTAGGACTGTTAGGGCTTTAAGGCTTTTAGGGTAGGACTAGGGCTGTTAGGGC
>NW_006408931.1:1549490-1550487 GCF_000296735.1 Chrysochloris asiatica | reverse complement strand
TTAGGGCTTTAGGGTTAGTTCTAGGGCTAGGTCTGTTAGGCCTTTAGGGCTACGTCTAGTGCTGTTAGGGCTTTATGGCTAGTGCTATGGCTAGGGTTTTTAGGACTTTAGGGCTAGGGCTTGTGCTAGGGCTGTTAGGGCTTTAGGGGTAGGTCTAGGGCTAGGTCTATAAGGGCTTAAGGCTATGTCTAGGGCTGTTAGGGCTTTAGTGGTAGGTCTAGGGCTAGGTCTGTTAGGGAATTAGGGCTAGTTCTAGGGCTCTTAGGGTTTTAGGGCTAGGGCTAGGGCTGATAGGGCTTTAGGACTAGGGCTAGGGCTGTTAGGGATTTAGGGCTATAGCTAGGGCTAAAGCTGTTAGGCCTTCAGAGCTAGGTCTAGGGCTGTTAGTGCTTTAGTGCTAAGGCAAAGTCTACAGCTGTTTGGGCTTTAAGGATAGGGCTAGGGCAAGCCTGTTATGGCTTTAGGGCTAGGGCTAGGGCTAGGACTGATAGGGCTTTAGAGGTAGTGTTAGGGCTAGGGCTTATAGGGCTTTAGGGATAGGGTTAGGGCTAGAGCTGTTAGGGCTTTAGGTCTAGGGCTACGGCTAGGTCTGTTAAGCTTTAGGGCGAAGGTTATTGTAGGACTTTAGGGCTACGTTTAGGGCTAGGGCTAGGGCTAGGGCATTTGGAAAATTCCTTTAGGGCTTGGTCTAGGGCTAGAACATTAGGGCTAGGGTTAGGGCTAGGACATTAGGGCATTAGGGCAAGGGCTTTAGGGCTAGGGCTAGGGCTGTTAGGCTAATAGTGCTAGGGATAGAACTAGGGCTGATAGGGCTTTAGGGCTAGGGCTTGGTCTAGGGCACTTTAGGCTTTAAGCCTAGGGCTAGGGCTAGAACTGTTAGGTCTTTAGGGATAGGGCTAGTGCTGTTAGGGCTTTAAGGCAAGGGCTAAGGATTAAGGGCTAGTGATTTAGGGCAATGGCTAGGGCTTTTAGTGCTTTAGGGCTAGGGCTAGGGCTA
>NW_006408931.1:1515548-1516192 GCF_000296735.1 Chrysochloris asiatica | reverse complement strand
GGATAGCGCTAGGGCTAGCCTGTTATGGCTTTAGGGCTAGGGCTAAGGCTAGGTCTGATAGGGCTTTAGAGCTAGGGTTACTGCTAGGGCTTATAGGGCTTTAGGTCTAGGTTTAGGGCTGTTAAGCTTTAGGGCTAAGGCTAGGATAGGACTTTAGGGCTTCGTTTAGGGCTAGGGCTAGGGCATTTGGAAAGGCCTTTAGGGCTAGGTCTAGGTCTAGAACTTTAGGGCTAGCGCTAGGGCTAGGGCATTAGGGCATTAGGGCTAGGGCTTTAGGGCTAGGGCTAGGGCTAGGGCTAGGGCTGTTAGGCCATTAGTTCTAGGGCGAGATCTAGGGCTGATAGGGCTTTAGGGCTAGGGCTAGGGCTTGGCTATGGCTGTTAGCACTTTAGGGCTAGGGCTAGGGCTAGGGCTAGGCCTGTTAGGGCTTAAAGGCTAATGCTAAGTCTAGGGCTGTTCGGGCTTTATGGCTAGTGCTATGGCTGGGGTTGTTAGGGGTTTAGGGCTTGGGCTTGGGCTAGGGCGGTTAGGGATTTAGGGGTAGGTCTAGGGCTAGGGCTTTAAGGGCTTTAGGGCTATGTCTAGGGCTTTTAGGGCTTAAGTGGTAGGTCTATGGCTAGGTCTGTTAGGGCTTTAGGGCTAGG
>NW_006408931.1:1512841-1514244 GCF_000296735.1 Chrysochloris asiatica | reverse complement strand
GGCTAGGGCTGTTAGGGCTTTAGTGCTAGAGCTAGCGCTAGGGCTGTTAGGACTTTAGGGCTAGGTCTAGGGCTAGGGCTGTTAGGGCTTAATGGCTAGGTTTAGGGCTGTTAGGGCTTTAGGACTAGGTCTAGGGCGAGGGCTGTTAGGGCTTTAGGGCTAGGGCTAGGGCTGTTAGGATTTTAGGGCTAGGGCTAGGCCTGTTAGGGATTTAGGGCTAGGGCTTGGGCTAGAGCTGTTAGGGCTTTTGGGGTAGGTCTAGGGCTAGGGCTCTTAGGCCTTCAGAGCTAGGTCTAGGGCTGTTAGTGCTTTAGGGCTAGGGCTAGGTCTACAGCTGTTTGGTCTTTAAGGATAGGGCTAGGGCTGGCCTGTTATGGCTTTAGGTCTAGGGCTAGGGCTAGGGCTGATAGGGCTTTAGAGCTAGGGTTAGGGCTAGGGCTTATTGGGCTTTACGGCTAGGGTTAGGGCTAGAGCTGTTAGGGCTTTAGGTCTAGGTCTAGGGCTAGGTCTGTTAAGCTTTAGGGCGAAGGCTATGGTAGTACTTTTGGGCTACATTAAGAGCTAGGGCTATGGCTAGGGCATTTGGAAAAGGCCATTAGGGCTTGGGCTAGGGCTAGAACATTAGGGCTAGGGCTAGGGCTAGGACATTAGGGCATTAGGGCAAGGGATTTAGGGCTAGGGTTAGGGCTGTCAGGCCAATAGTGCTAGGTCTAGATCTAGGGAAGATAGGGCTTTAGGGCAAGGGCTAGGGCTAGAGCTGTTAGGGCTTTAGGGCAAGGGCTAAGGATTAAGGGCTAGTGCTTTAGAGCAAGGGCTAGGGCTGTTAGTGCTTTAGGGCTAGGGCTGTTGTTGCTTTAGGGTAGGGTTAGAGCTAGTGCTCTTAGGGCTTTAGGGACAGGGCTAGGGCTTTAAGGCTAGTTCTAGGACTCGGGCTAGGTTTGTTAGGGCTTTAGGGCTAGTGGTAGGGCTTTAGGGCTAGGTCTATGCCTAGGGCATTAGGGCAAGGGCTTTAGATCTAGGGCTAGGGCTGTTAGGCCATTAGGGCTAGGACTGTTAGTGCTTTAGGGCTAGAGCTAGGACGAGGGCTGTTAGGGATTTAGGGCTAGGGCTAGTGCTGTTAGGGCTTTCGGGATAGGGCTTGGTCTAGGGCTGTAAGGGCTTTAGTGCTACGGCTAGGGCTTGGGCTGTTAGGGCTTTAGGGCCAGGGCTAGGCCTGTTAGGGCTTTAGGGCTATGGCTAGGGCGAGGACTGTTAGGGCTTTAGGGCTAGGGCTAGTGCTAAGGATTTTTGGCTAGGGCTTTAGGCCTAAGTCTAGGGCTGTTAGGGCTTTAGGAGTTGGTCTAGGGCTAGGTCTGTTAGGGCTTTAGGGCTAGGGCTAGGTCTGATATGGCTTTAGGGCTAGG
>NW_006408931.1:1510445-1510965 GCF_000296735.1 Chrysochloris asiatica | reverse complement strand
GCTAGGGTTAGGGCTAGGGCTTATAGGGCTTTAGGGCTAGGGTTAGTCCAAGAGCTGTTAGGGCTTTAGGTCTAGGTCCAGGGCTGTTAAGCTTTAGGGCGAAGGCTATGGTAGGACTTTAGGGCTACGTTTAGAGCTAGGGCTAGGGCTAAGGTATTTGGAAAAGGCCTTTAGGGCTTGGGCTAAGGCTGGAACATTAGGGCTAGGGCTAGGACATTAGGGCATTAGTGCAAGGGATTTAGCGCTGGGGCTAGGGCTGTTAGGCCAATAGTGCTAGGGCTAGATCTAGGGCTGATAGTGCTTTAGGGCTAGGGCTTGGGCTAGGACTCTTTGGGCTTTAGGGCTAGGGCTTGGACTAGGGCTCTTTGGGCTTTAAGCCTAGGGCTAGGGCTAGAGCTGTTAGGGCTTTAGGGATAAGGTTAGTTCTGTTAGGGCTTTAGGGCAAGGGCTAAGGATTAAGGGCTAGTGCTTTAGAGCAAGGACTAGGGCTGTTAGTGCTTTAGGCCTAGGGCTAGGGCTG
>NW_006408931.1:1509371-1510008 GCF_000296735.1 Chrysochloris asiatica | reverse complement strand
GGCTTTAGGGCTAGGGCTAGGTCTGTTATGGCTTTAGGGCTAGGTTTAGAGCTAGTGCTTTTAGGGCTTTAGGGACAGGGCTAGGGCTTTAAGTCTAGGTGTAGGGCTAGGTCTTTAGGTCAAGGGCTTTAGGGCTAGGGCCAGTGCTGTTAGGGCTTTAGGGATAGGGCTTGGCCTAGGGCTGTAAGGGCTTTAGTGCTAGGGCTAGGGCTTGGGCTTTTAGCGCTTTAGGGCCAGGGCTAGGCCGGTTAGAGCTTTAGGGCTAGGGCTTGGGCTATGGCTGTTAGGGCTTTACGACTAGGGCTAGTGCTAGGGCTGATAGGGCTTTAGAGCTAGGGTTAGGGCTAGGGCTTATAGAGCTTTAGGGCTAGGGTTAGGCCAAGAGCTGTTAGGGCTTCAGGTCTAGGTCTAGGGCTGTTAAGCTTTAGGGCTAAGGCTATGGTAGGACTTTAGGGCTACGTTTAGAGCTAGGGCTAGGGCTAGGGTATTTGGAAAAGCCTTTAAGGGCTTGGGCTAGGGCTAGAACATTAGGGCTAGGCTAGGACATTAGGGCATTAGGGCAAGGGATTTAGCGCTAGGGCTAGGGCTGTTATTGATTTAGGGTAGGGTTAGAGCTAGTGCTTTTAGGGCTTTAGGG
>NW_006408931.1:1503905-1506063 GCF_000296735.1 Chrysochloris asiatica | reverse complement strand
CTAGGGCTAGGGATGTTAGTGCTTTAGAGCTTGAGCTAGGGCTACAGCTGTTAGGGCTTTAGCACTAGTGCTAGGGCTAGCCTGTTAGCGCTTTAGGGCTAGGGCTAGTGCTACGGCTGTTAGGGCTTTAGTGGTAGGGCTAGGGCTATTAGGTCTTTAGGGCTATGGCTATGGCTACAGCTGTTGGGTTTTTAGGGATAGGGCTAGGGCCAGCCTGTTAGGGCTTTAGGGCTAGTGCTTGTGCTAGGGCTGTTAGGCCTTTAGGGCTAGGGCTAGGGCAAGGGCTGATAGGGCTTTAGGGCTTGGGTTAGGGCTAGGGCTTATAGGTCTTTAGGGCTAGCGCTAGGGCTAGAGTTGCTAGGGCTTCAGGGCTAGGGCTAGGGCTAGGCCTGTTAGGGCTTTAGGGCTAAGGCCAGGGTTAGGGTTTTAGGCCTAGGTTTAGGCCCAGGGATAGGTCTAGGTCTTTAGGGATAGGGCTTTAGTGCTAGGGTAGTGCTGATAGGGATTTAGGGCTTGAGCTGGGGCTAGGGCTGTTAGGGCTTTAGGGCTAGTTCTAGGGCTAAGGCTGATAGGGATTTAGGGCTAGGGCTAGGGCTGTGTGGGACTTAGGGCTAGGGCTAGAGCTGATATGACTTTAGGGCTAGGGTGGGGCTAGGGCTGTTAGGGCTTTAGGACTATGGCTGTTAGGGCTTTAGGGCTAGGCTTAGGGCTGTTAGGGCTTTAGAGCTAGGGATAGGGATAGGACTAGGGCTAAGGCTGATAGGGCTTTAGGGTTAGGGTTAGGGCTAGAGCTCTTAGGGCTTTAGGGCTACGGCTAGGGCTGTTAGGGCTTTAGGGCTAAGGCCAGGGCTAGGACTTTATTGTTACGTTTAGGTCTAGGGCTAGGCCTTGGGCATTAGGGAAAGGGATTTAGGGCTAGGGCTAGTGCTGTTAGGGCTTTAAGGCTAGGCCTAGGGCTGTTAGGGCTTAAGGGCTAGGGCTAGGCCTTTTAGGGCTTTAGGGTTAGGGCTAGGGCTAGGGCTCTTAGGGCTTTAAGGCTAAGGCTAGGGCTAGGGCTGTTAGGGCTTTACGGATAGTGCTAGGGCTCTTAAGGCTTTAAGGCTAGGACTAGGGCTAGTGCTGTTAGGTCTTTAGGGATAGGGATAGATCTGTTAGGGCTTTAGGGCTAGGGCTAGCCTTGTTAGGGCTTTAGGGTTAGGTCTTAGGCTTGGGCTGTTATGGCTTTAGGGCTAGGGCAGTTAGGGCTTAAGGGCTAGTGCTAGGCTTGTTAGGGCTTGAGGGCTATGGCTAGTGCTAGGGCTATTAGGGCTTTAGGGATAGGGATAGGGCTGTTAGTGCTTTTGGGCTAAGGACAAGGTTAGTGGTTTAGGGCTAGGTTTAAGGCTAGTGCTTTATGAAAGGGCTTTAGGGCTAGGGCTAGTGCTGTTAGGGCTTTAGGGCTAGGGCTAGGGCTTTAGGGATAGGGCTAGAGCTACGGAATTAGGGCAAGGGCTTTAGGCCTATGGCTAGGGCTGTTAGACCATTAGGACTAGGCCTAGGGCTAGGCCAATGGCTCTTAGGGCTTTAGGGCTAGGTCTAGGGCTTTTAGGGCTTTAGGGTTAGGGCTAGGGCTAGGGCTGTTAGGGCTTTACGGATAGTGCTAGGACTCTTAGGGCTTTACGGTTAGCGCTAGGGCTAGTGCTGTTAGGGCTTTAGGGATAGGGATAGGTCTGTTAGGGTTTTAGTGCTAGGGCTAGGGCTAAGGATTTAGGGCTAGGGCTTTAGGGCTAGGTCTAGGGCTTTTAGTGCTTTAGGGCTAGAGCTGTTAGTGGTTTATGGCTAAGGCCAGGGCTATGTTTAGGGCTAGGGCTAGGGCTGTTAGGGCTTTAGGGCTAGTGCTAGGCTTGTTAGGGCTTGAGGGCTATGGCTACTGCTAGGGCTGTTAGGGCTTTAGGGATAGGGATAGGGCTTTTAGGGCTTTAGGGATAGGGATAGGTCTGTTAGGGCTTTAGGGCTAGGGCTAGCCTTGTTAGGGCTTTAGGGTTAGGACTTAGGCTTGGGCTCTTATGGATTTAGGGCTAGGGCTGTTAGGGCTTTAAGGCTAGTGCTAGGCTTGTTAGGGCTTGAGGGCTATGGCTAGTGCTAGGGCTGTTAGGGCTTTAGGGCTAGGGCTAGGGCT
>NW_006408931.1:1501399-1503805 GCF_000296735.1 Chrysochloris asiatica | reverse complement strand
AGGGCTTTAGGCCTAGGGCTAGGGATGTTATACCATTTGGGCTAGGCCTAGGGCTAGGCCAATGGCTCTTAGGGCTTTAGGGCTAGGGCTAGGTCTAGTGCTCTTAGGGCCTTAAGGCTAAGGCTAAGGCTAGTGCTGTTTGGGCTTTAGGGCTAAGTCTAGTGCTGTTAATGCTTTAGGGCTAGGGCTAGGGCTACAGCTGTTAGGGATTTATGTTTAGGGATAGGAATAAACTGTTAGGGCTTTAGGGGATAGTGCTAGGGCTAGGGCTGTTATGGCTTTAGGGCAAGGGTTAGAGCTAGTGCTTTTAGGGCTTTAGGGACATTGCTAGGGCTAGGGCTTTAGGGCTAGGTATAGGGCTAGGGCATTAGGTCAAGGGTTTTAGGGCTAGGGCCAGTGCTATTAGGGCTTTAGGGCTAGGGCTTGGGCTAGGGCTGTTAGGGCTTTAGGGCTATGGGTATTGCTAGGGCTGTTAGGGCTTTACGGCTAGGGCTAGTGCTACGGCTTTTTGGGGCTTTTGGGCTAGGGCTATGTCTGTTAGTGCTTTAGGGGTAGGGCTAGCCTAGGGCTGTTATGGCTTTAAGGCTAGGGTTAGAGGTAGTGCTTTTAGGGCTTTAGGGACAGATCTAGTGCTAGGACTTTAGGGCTAAGTCTTGGGCTAGTGCATTAGGTCAAGGGCTTTAGGGCTAGGGTCAGTGCTGTTAGTGCTTTAGGGCTAGGGCTTGGGCTAGGGCTGTTACGGCTTTAGAACTAGGGCTAGGGCTAGGACTGATAGGGCTTTTGGGCTAGGGCTAGAGCTAATAGGGCTTTAGGGCTAGGGCTGTTTTGGCTTTAGGACTAGGGCTATTTGGGCTTTAGGGCTAGGCTTAGGGCTGTTAGGGCTTTAGGGCTAGGGCTAGGGCTGATAGGGCTTTAGGGCTAGGGCTAGGCTTAGGGCTAGGGCTTACAGAGCTTTAGGTCTAGGGTTAGGGCTAGAGCTATTAGGGCTTTAGGGCTAGGACTAGGGCTAAGGCTGTTAGGGCTTTTGGGCTAAGGCAAGGGCTAGGACTTTAGGGCTACGTTTAGGGCAAGGGCTAGGGCTAGGGCATTATGGAAAGGGTTTTAGGGCTAGGGCTAGGGCTGTTAGGGCTTTTGGGCTAGGGCTATAGCTGATAGGGCTTTTGGGCTAGGGCTGGGGCTAGGGCTGATAGGGCTTTAGGGCTAGGGCTGTGGCTAGGGCTGTTAGGGCTTTAGTGCTAGGCTTAGTTCTGTTAGGGCTCTAAAGCTAGGGTTAGGTCTAGGGCTAGGACTAGGGCTATGGTTAGGGCTAGGTCTTATGGGGCTTTAGGGCTTGGGCTAGGGTAAGCCTGTTAGGGCTTTAGAGCTAGGGTTAGGCTTGGGCATTAGGGATAGGGCTTTAGGGCTATGGCTAGTGCTGTTAGGGCTTTAGAACTAGTGCTAGGCTTGTTAGGGCTTCAGGGCTATTACTAGTGCTAGGGCTGTTAGGGCTTTAGGGATAGGGATAGGGCTTTTAGGGCTTTAGGGATAGGGCTAGTCTTGTTAGGGCTTTAGGGTTAGGACTTAGGCTTGGGCTGTTATGGCTTTAGGGCTAGGGCTGTTAGGGCTTTAGGGCTAGTGCTAGGCTTGTTAGGGCTTGAGGGCTATGGCTAGTGCTAGGGCTATTAGGGCTTTAGGGATAGGGATAGGGCTGTTAGGACTTTAGAGCTAAGGACATGGTTAGCGGTTTAGGGCTAGGTTTAGGTAAGGTTTTTAGGGCTAGGGCTAGGGATGTTAGGGCTTTATGGCTAGGGCTAGGGCTAGGGTATTAGGGCAAGGGCTTTTGGCCTTGGGCTAGGGCTGTTAGATCATTAGGGCTAGGCCTAGGGCTAGGCCAATGGCTCTTAGGGCTTTAGGGCTAGGTCTAGGTCTAGTGCTCTTAGGGCCTTAAGGCTAAGGCTAGGGCTAGTGCTGTTTGCCCTTTAGGGCTAGGTCTAGTGCTGTTAATGCTTTAGGGCTAGGGCTAGGGCTACAGCTGTTAGGGCTTTATGTTTAGGGCTAGGGCTAAACTGTTAGGTCTTTAGGACTAGGGCTAGGTCTAGGGCTGATATGGCTTTAGGGCAAGGGTTAGAGCTAGTGCTTTTAGGGCTTTAGGGACATTGCTAGCGCTAAGGCTTTAGGGCTAGGTCTAGGGCTAGGGCATTAGGTCAATGGTTTTTGGGCTAGGTCCAGTGCTGTTAGGGTTTTAGGGATAGTGCTTGGGCTAGGGCTATTAGGGCTTTAGGGCTAGGGCTAGGCCTTTTAGTGCTTTAAGGCGAATGGTAGGTCTAGGGCTGTTAGGGCTTTAGGGCTATGGGTAGGGCTAGGGCTGTTAGGGCTTTATGTCTAGGGCTAGGGCTAGGGCTTTTTGGGGCTTTAGGGCTAGGGCTA
>NW_006408931.1:1500388-1501048 GCF_000296735.1 Chrysochloris asiatica | reverse complement strand
AGGGCTTTAGGGCTAGGGTTAAGCCTAGAGCTTTTAGGACTTTAGGGCTAGGACAATGGCTAAGGCTGTTAGGGCTTTTGGGCTAAGGCAAGGGCTAGGACTTTAGGGTTGCGTTTAGGGCAAGGGCTAGGGCTAGGGCATTATGGAAAGGGTTTTAGGGCTAGGGCTTTTAGGGCTTTTGGGCTAGGGCTATAGCTGATAGGGCTTTTGGGCTAGGGCTGGGGCTAGGGCTGATAGGGCTTTAGGGCTAGGGCTGCAGCTAGGGCTGTTAAGACTTTAGGGCTAGGCTTAGGGCTGTTAGGGCTCTAGAGCTAGGGTTAGGTCTAGGGCTAGGACTAGGGCTATAGTTAGGGCTAGGTCTTATGGGGCTTTAGGGCTTGGGCTTGGGCTAAGGCTGTTAGGGCTTTAGAGCTAGGGCTAGGGCTTAGGCATTAGATATAGTGCTTTAGGGCTATGGCTAGTACTGTTAGGGCTTTAAGGCTAGGCCTAGGGCTGTTAGGGCTTAAGGGCTCGGGCTAGGTCTTTTAGGGCTTTATGGATAGCGCTCTTAGGTCTTTAAAGCTCGGGCTAGCGATAGGGCTGTTAGGGCTTTAGGATTAGTGCTAGAGCTCTTAGGGCTTTAAGGCTAGGGCTAGGCTTAGGGCTGTTAGTGCTTTAGGG
>NW_006408931.1:1495337-1498825 GCF_000296735.1 Chrysochloris asiatica | reverse complement strand
GGGCTTTAGGTCTAGGGCTAGGGCTAGCGATCTTAGGGCCTTAAGGCTAAGGCTAAGGCTAGGGCTAGTGTTGTTTGGGCTTTAGGGCTAGGACTAGTGCTCTTAATGCTTTAGGGCTAGGGCTAGGGCTACAGCTGTTAGGGCTTTATGTTTAGGGCTACGGCTAAACTGTTAGGGCTTTAGTGCTAGGGCTAGGGCTAGGGCTTTTATGGCTTTAGGGCAAGGGTTAGAGCTAGTGCTTTTAGGGCTTTAGGGACATTGCTAGGGCTAGGGCTTTAGGGCTAGGGCTAGGGCTAGGGCTAGGGCATTAGGTCAAGGGTTTTAGGGCTAGGGCCAGTGCTGTTAGGGCTTTAAGGCTAGGGCTTGGACTAGGGCTGTTAGGGCTTTAGGGCTAGGGCTAGGGCTAGGGCTAGGCCTGTTAGTGCTTTAAGGCTAATGCTAGGTCTAGGGCTCTTAGGGCTTTAGGGCTATGGGTAGGGCTAGGGCTGTTAGGACTTTACGGCTAGGGCTAAGGCTAGGGCTTTTGGGGCTTTAGGGCTAGGGCTATGTCTGTTAGGGCTTTAGGGGTAGGGGTAGGCTAGGGCTGTTATGGCTTTAGGGCTAGGGTTAGAGGTAATGCTTTTAGGGCTTTAGGGACAGTTCTAGTGCTAGGACTTTAGGGCTAGGTCTTGGGCTAGTGCATTAGATCAAGGGCTTTAGGGCTAGGGCCAGTGCTGTTAGTGCTTTAGGGCTAGGGCTTGGGCTAGGGCTGTTAGGGCTTTAGAACTAGGGCCAGGGCTAGGATTGATAGTGCTTTAGGGCTAGGGCTAGAGCTGATAGGGCTTTAGGGCTAGGGCAAGGGCTGTTTCGGCTTTAGGACTAGGGCTATTTGGGCTTTAAGACTAGGCTTAGGGCTGTTAGGGCTTTAGGGCTAGGGCTATGGCTGATAGGGCTTTAGGGCTAGGGTTAGGTCTAGGGATTACAGGACTTTAGGGCTAGGGTTACGGCTAGAGCTGTTAGGGCTTTAGTGATAGGACTAGGGTTAAGGGTGTTAGGGCTTTTGGGCTAAGGCAAGGGCTAGGACTTTAGGGCTACGTTTAGGGCAAGGGCTAGGGCTAGGGCATTATGGAAAGGATTTTAGGGCTAGGGCTAGGGCTTTTAGGGCTTTTGGTCTAGGGCTATAGCTGATAGGGCTTTTGGGCTAGGGCTGGGGCTAGGGCTGAGAGGGCTTTAGGGATAGGGCTGCGGCTAGGGCTGTTAGGGCTTTAGGGTTAGGCTTAGGGCTGTTAGGGCTCTAGAGCTACGATTAGTTCTAGGCCTAACATTAGGGCTATGGTTAGGGCTAGGTCTTATGGGGCTTTAGGGCTTGGGCTAGGGCTAAGGCTGTTAGGGCTTTAGAGCTAGGGCTAGGGCTTGGGCATTAGGGATAGGGCTTTAGGGCTATGGCTAGTGCTGTTAGGGCATTAGGGCTAGGCCTAGGGCTGTTAGGGCTTAAGGGCTAGGGCTTTTAGGGCTTTATGGCTAGGGCTCTTAGGTCTTTAAAGCTAGGGCTAGAGATAGGGCTGTTAGGGCTTTAGGATTAGTGCTACAGCTCTTACGGCTTTAAGGCGAGGGCTAGGCCTAGGGCTGTTAGTGCTTTAGGGATAGACCTAGGGCTGTTAGGGCTTTAGTGCAAGGGCTAGGCCTAAGGATTTAGGGCTAGTGCTTAAGGGCTAGGGCTAGGGATGTTAGTGGTTTACGGCTAGGGCTAGTGCTACAGCTTTTATTGCTTTAGCACTAGTGCTAGGGCTAGCCTGTTAGGGCTTTAGGGCTAGGGCTAGTGCTAGGGCTGTTAGGGCTTTATGGATAGGGCTAGGGCTATTAGTTCTTTAGGGCTATGGCTACGGCTACAGCTGTTGGGTCTTTAGGGATAGGGCTAGGGCCAGCCTGTTAGGGCTTTAGGGCTAGGGCTTGTGCTAGGGCTGTTAGGATTTATTCAAAGGGCTTTAGGGCTAGGGCTAGGGCTAGGGCTGTTAGGGCTTTAAGGCTATGGCTAGGGCTTTAGCCCTAGGGCTAGGTCTAGGGCATTAGGGAAAGGGCTTTAGGCCTAGGGCGAGGGCTGTTAGCCCATTAGGGCTAGGCCTATGGCTAGGCCAATGGATCTTAGGGCTTTAGGACTAGGGCTAGGTCTAGGTCTCTTTGGGCTTTAAGGCTAAGGCTAGGGCTAGTGCTGTTTGGGCTTTAGGGCTAGGGCTAGTGCTGTTAATGCTTTAGGGCTTGGGCTAGGGCTACAGCTGTTAGGGCTTTATGTATAGGGCTAGGGCTAGCATATTAGGGCTTTAGGGCTAGTGCTAGTGCTAGTGCTAGGGCTGTTATGGCTTTAGGGCTAGTGTTAGAGCTAGTGCTTTTAGGCCTTTAGGGACATTGCTAGGGCTAGGGCATTAGGTCAAGGGTTTTAGGGCTAGGGCCAGTGCTGTTAGGGTTTTAGGGCTAGTGCTTGGGCCAGGGCAGTTAGGGCTTTAGGGCTAGGGCTTGGGCTATGGCTGTTAGGGCTTTAGGACTAGGGCTAGGGCTAGGCCTGTTAGTGCTTTAAGGCTAATGCTAGGTCTAGGGCTGTTAGGATTGTTAGGGCTATTGCTAGGGATAGGGCTGTTAGGGCTTTAGGGCTAAGGACAGGGTTAGCGGTTTAGGGCTAGGTTTAGGGCTAGTGCTTTATGGAAAGGGTTTTAGGGCTAGGGTTAGGGCTGTTAGACCATTAGGGCTAGGCCTAGGGCTGGCCGATGGCTCTTAGGGCTTTAGGGCTAGGGCTAGGTCTAGGGCTGTTAGGGCCTTAAGGCTAAGGCTAGGGCTAGTGCTGTTTGGGCTTTAGGGCTAGGTCTAGTGCTGTTAATGCTTTAGGGCTAAGGCTAGGGCTACAGCTGTTAGGGCTTTATGTTTAGGGCTATGGCTAAACTGTTAGGGCTTTAGGGCTAGGGCTAGGGCTGTTATGGCTTTAGGGCAAGGGTTAGAGCTAGTGCTTTTAGGGCTTTAGGGACATTGCTAGGGCGAGGGCTTCAGGGCAAGGTCTAGGGCTAGGGCATTAGGTCAAGGGTTTTAGGGCTAGGGCCAGTGCTGTTAGGGCTTTAGGGCTAGCGCTTGGGCTAGGGCTGTTAGGGCTTTAGGGCTAGGGTTAGGGCTAGGCCTGTTAGTGCTTTAAGGCTAATGCTAGGTCTAGGGCTGTTAGGGCTTTAGGGCTATGGGTAGGGATAGGGCTTTTAGGGTGTTACGGTTAGGGCTAGAGCTAGGGCTTTTTGGGGCTTTAAGGCTAGGGCTATGTCTGTTAGGGCTTTAGGGGTAGGGCTAGGCTAGGGCTGTTATGGCTTTAGGGCTAGGGTTAGAGGTAGTGCTTTTAGGGCTTTAGGGACAGTTCTAGTGCTAGGACTTTAGGGCTAGGTTTTGGGCTAGTGCATTAGATCAAGGGCTTTAGGGCTAGGGCCAGTGCTGTTAGTGCTTTAGGGCTAGGGCTTGGGCTAGGGCTGTTAGGGCTTTAG
>NW_006408931.1:1492263-1494563 GCF_000296735.1 Chrysochloris asiatica | reverse complement strand
GGACTTAGGGCTAGGGCTAGAGCTGATAGGGCTTTAGGGCTAGGGCTCGGCTAGGGCTGTTAGGGCTTTAGGACTATGGCTGTTAGGACTTTAGGGCTAGGCTTAGGGCTGTTAGGGCTTTAGAGCTAGGGAAAGGGATAGGTATATGACTAGGGCTAAGGCTGATAGGGCTTTAGGGCTAGGGTTGGTTTATGTCTAATAGGGCTTTAGGGTTAGGGCTAGGGCTAGAGCTCTTAGGGCTTTAGGGCTAAGGCTAAGGCTGTTAGGGCTTTAGGGCTAAGGCCAGGGCTAGGACTTTAGTGTTACATTTAGGTCTATTGCTAGGGCTTGGGCATTAGGGAACAGGCTTTGGGGCTAGCGCTAGTGCTGTTAGGGCTTTAGGGTTAGGCCTAGGGCTGTTAGGGCTTAAGTGCTAGGGATAGGGCTTTTAGGGCTTTAGGGTTAGCGCTAGGGCTAGGGCTCTTAGGGCTTTAAGGCTAAGGTTAGGGCTAGGGCTGTTAGGGTTTTACGGATAGTGCTAGGGCTCTTAGGGCTTTAAGGCTAGCGCTAGGGCTAGTGCTGTTAGGGCTTTAGGGATAGATATAGGTCTGATAGGGCTGTAGAGCTACGGCTAGGACTAAGGCTTTAGGGCTAGGGCTTTAGGGCTAGGTCTATGGCTGTTAGTGCTTTAGGGCTAGGGCGGTTAGTGCTTTATGGCTAAGGCCAGGGCTATGTTTAGTGCTAGGATTAGGGCTGTTAGGGCTTTAGGGCTAATGCTAGCCTTGTTAGGGCTTTAGGGTTAGGACTTAGGCTTGGGCTGTTATGGCTTTAGGACTAGGGCTGTTAGGGATTTACTTCTAGTGCTAGGCTTGTTAGGGCTTGAAGGTTATGGATAGTGCTAGGGCTGTTAGGGCTTTAGGGATAGGGATAGGGCTGTTAGGGCTTTAGGGCTAAGGACAGGGTTAGCGGTTTAGGGCTAGGTTTAGGGCTAATGCTTTATGGAAAGGGCTCTAGGGATAGGGCTAGGGCTGTTAGGGCTTTAGGGCTAAGGCTAGGGCTTTAGGTCTAGGGCTAGGGCTAGGGCATTAGGGCAAGGTCTTTAGGCCTATGGCTAGGGCTGTTAGACAATTAGGGCTAGTTTTAGGGCTGGCCAATGGCTCTTAGGGCTTTAGGGCTAGGGCTAGGTCTAGGGCTCTTAGGCCCTTAAGGCTAAGGCTAGGGCTAGTGCTGTTTGGGCTTTAGGGCTAGGTCTAGTGCTGTTAATGCTTTAGGGCTAGGGTTAGGGCTACAGCTGTTAGGGCTTTATGTTTAGTGCTAGAGCTAAACTGTTAGGGCTTTAGGGCTAGGGCTGTTATGGCTTTAGGGTAAGGGTTAGAGCTAGTGCTTTTAGGGCTTTAGGGACATTGCTAAGGCTAGGGCTTTAGGGCAAGGTCGAGGGCTAGGGCATTAGGTCAAGGGTTTTAGGGCTAGCGCCAGTGCTGTTAGGGCTTTAGGGCTAGGGCTTGGGCTAGGGCTGTTAGGGCTTTAGGGCTAGGGCTAGGGCTAGGCCTGTTAGTGCTTTAAGGCTAATGCTAGGGCTAGGGCTGTTAGGGCTTTAGGGCTATGGGTAGGGCTAGGGCTGTTAGGGCTTTACAGCTAGGGCTAAGGCTAGGGCTTTTGGGGCTTTAGGGCTAGGGCTATGTCTGTTAGGGCTTTAGGTGTAGGGGTAGGCTAGGGCTGTTATGGCTTTAGGGCTAGGGTTAGAGGTAGTGCTTTTAGGGCTTTAGGGACAGTTCTAGTGTTAGGACTTTAGGGCTAAGTCTTGGGCTAGTGCATTAGATCAAGGGCTTTAGGGCTAGGGCCAGTGCTGTTAGTGCTTTAGGGCTAGAGCTTGGGCTAGGGCTGTTAGGGCTTTAGAACTAGGGCCAGGGCTAGGATTGATAGGGCTTTAGGGCTAGGGCTAGAGCTGATAAGGCTTTAGGGCTAGGGCTAGGGCTGTTTCGGCTTTAGGACTAGGGCCAGTTGGGCTTTAGGGCTAGGCTTAGGGCTGTTAGGGCTTTAGGGCTAGGGCTGGGGCTGATAGGGCTTTAGGGCTAGGGTTAGTGCTAGGGCTTACAGGGCTTTAGGGCTAGGGTTAGGCCTAGAGCTGTTAGGACTTTAGGGCTAGGACTAGGGCTAAGGCTGTTAGGGCTTTTGGGCTAAGGCAAGTGCTAGGACTTTAGGGCTACGTTTAGAGCAAGGGCTAGGGCTAGGGCATTATGGAAAGGGTTTTAGGGCTAGGGCTAGGGCTTTTAGGGCTTTTGGGCTAGGGCTATAGCTGATAGGGCTTTTGGGCTAGGGCT
>NW_006408931.1:1490482-1491386 GCF_000296735.1 Chrysochloris asiatica | reverse complement strand
GCTAAGGCTTGTGCTAGGGCTGTTAGGGCTTTAGGGCTAAGGCTAGGGCAAGGGCTGATAGGTCTTTAGGGCTTGGGTTAGGGCTAGGGCTTATAGGGCTTTAGGGCTAGGGCTAGGGCTAGAGTTGCTAGGGCTTCAGGGCTAGGGCTAGGGCTAGGCCTGTTAGGGCTTTAGGGCTAAGGCCAGGGCTAGGGTTTTAGGCCTAGGTTTAGGCCCAGGGATAGGTCTAGGCCTTTAGGGAAAGGGCTTTAGTCCTAGGGTAGGGCTGATAGGGATTTAGGACTAGGGCTGGGGCTAGGGCTGTTAGGGCTTTAGGGCTAGGGCTAGAGCTAAGGCTGATAGGAATTTAGGACAATGGCTGTTAGGGTTTATGGCTTGGCTTAGGGCTGTTAGGGCTTTAGAGCTTGGGATAGGGATAGGGATGGGACTAGGGCTAAGGCTCATTGGCTTTAGGACTAGGGTTGGGTATGTCTAATAGGGCTTTAGGGTTAGGGTTAGGGGTAGAGTTCTTAGGGCTTTAGGGCTAGGGCTGTTAGGGCTTTAGGGCTAAGGCCAGGGTTAGGACTTTAGTGTTACGTTTAGGTCTAGGGCTAGGGCTTGGGCATTAGGGAAAGGGCTTTAGGGCTAGGGCTTGTGCTGTTAGGGCTTTAGGGCTAGGTCTAGGGCTGTTAGTGTGCTAGGGCTAGGGCGGTTAGTGCTTTATGGCTAAGGCCAGGGCTATGTTTAGGGATAGGGCTAGGGCTGTTAGGGCTTTAGGGCTAGTGCTAGCCTTGTTAGGGCTTTAGGGTTAGGACTTAGGTTTGGCCTGTTATGGCTTTAGAGCTAGGGCTGTTAGGGTTTTAGGACAAGTCCTAGGCTTGTTAGTGCTTGAGGGCTATGGCTAGTGCTAGGCTTGTTAGGGCTT
>NW_006408931.1:1487015-1488326 GCF_000296735.1 Chrysochloris asiatica | reverse complement strand
GTTAGGGCTTTAGAGCTAGGGCTAGGGCTTGGGCATTTGGGATAGGGCTTTAGGGCTTGGCTAGTGCTGTTAGGGCATTAGGGCTAGGCCTAGGGCTGTTAGGGCTTAAGGGCTAGGGCTAGGGCTCTTAGGGCTTTAAAGCTATGGCTAGCGATAGGGCTGTTAGGACTTTAGGATTAGTGCTAGAACTCTTACGGCTTTAAGGCTAGGGCTAGGGCTAGGGCTGTTAGTGCTTTAGGGATAGACCTAGGGCTGTTAGGGCTTTAGTGCAAGGGCTAGGCCTAAGAATTTAGGGCTAGTGCTTAAGGGCTAGGGCTACGGATGTTAGTGCTTTAGGGCTAGGGCTAGGGCTACAGCTTTTAGGGCTTTAGCACTAGTGCTAGAACTAGCCTGTTAGGGCTTTAGGGCTAGGGCTAGGGCTACAGCTTTTAGGGCTTTAGCACTAGTGCTAGGGCTAGCCTGTTAGGGCTTTAGGGTTAGGGCGAGTGCTAGGGCTGTTAGGGCTTTATGGATAGGGCTAGGGCTATTAGTTCTTTAGGGCTATGGCTATGGCTACAGCTGTTGGGTCTTTAGGGATAGGGCTAGGGCCAGCCTGTTAGGGCTTTAGGGCTAGGGCTTTTGCTAGGGCTGTTAGGCTTTATTGAAAGGGCTTTTGGGCTAGGGCTAGGGCTGTTAGGTCTTTAAGGCTATGGCTAGGGCTTTAGCCCTAGGGTAGGGCTAGGGCATTAGGGTAAGGGCTTTAGGCCTAGGGCTAGGGCTGTTAACCCATTAGGGCTAGGCCTATGGCTAGGCCAATGGATCTTAGGGCTTTAGGGCTAGGGCTAGGGCTAGGTATCTTTGGGCCTTAAGGCTAAGGCTAGGGCTAATGTTGTTTGGGCTTTAGGGCTAGGTCTAGTGCTGTTAATGCTTTAGGGCTTGGGCTAGGGCTACAGCTGTTATGGCTTTATGTATAGGGCTAGGGCTAGCATATTAGCGCTTTAGAGCTAGTGCTAGTGCTAGGGCTAGGGCTGTTATGGCTTTAGAGCTAGTGTTAGAGCGAGTGCTTTTAGGGCTTTAGGGACATTGCTAGGGCTAGGTCTTTAGGGCTAGGTCTAGGGCTAGGGCATTAGGTCAAGGGTTTTAGGGCTAGGGCCAGTGCTGTTAGGGTTTTAGGGCTAGTGCTTGGGCCAGGGCTGTTAGGGCTTTAGGGCTAGGGCAAGGGTTAGGGCTGTTAGGACTTTAGGGCTAGGGCTGTTAGGGCTTTAGGACTAGTGCTAGGCTTGTTAGGGCTTTAGGACTAGGGCTATGGCTAGGCCTGTTAGTGCTTTAAGG
>NW_006408931.1:1485719-1486915 GCF_000296735.1 Chrysochloris asiatica | reverse complement strand
TGTTAGGGCTTTAGGACTAGTGCTAGGCTTGTTAGGGCTTTAGGACTAGGGCTATGGCTAGGCCTGTTAGTGCTTTAAGGCTAATGCTAGGTCTAGGGCTGTTAGGGCTGTTAGGGCTATTGCTAGGGCTAGGGCTGTTAGGGTTTTAGGGCTAGGGCTAGGGCTAGCCTGTTAGGGCTTTTGGGATAGGGCTTGGGCAAAGACTGTTATGGCTTTAGTGCTAGGTGTATAGCTAGTGCTTTTAGGGCTTTAGGGACAGGGCTAGGGCTAGGGCTTTAGGTCTAGGTCTTGGGCTAGTTCATTAGATCAAGGGCTTAAGGGCTAGGGCCAGTGCTGTTAGGCCTATAGGGCTAGGACTTCTGCTAGGGCTTTTAGGGCTTTAGATCTAGGGCTAGGGCTAGTGCTGTTAGGGCTTTAGGCCTTTAGGGCTACGGTTAGGTCTAGGGCTTATAGGTCTTTTGGCTAGGGGTACGGATACAGGTGTTACGGCTTTAGGGCTAGGGTTAGGGCTAGGGCTTATATGGCTTTAGGGCTAGTGCTAGAACTAGAGCTGTTAGGGCTTTAGGGCTAGGGCTAGGGCTGTTAGGGCGTTAGGGCAAAGGCCCGGGCTAGGACTTTACTATTACATTTAGGGCTAGGGCTAGGGCTTGGGCATTAGGGCTAGGGCTTTAGGGCTAGGGCTAGTGCTGTTAGGGCTTTAGGGCTAGGCCTAGGGCTTTTAGGGCTTAAGGGCTAGGGCTAGGGCTTTTAGGGTTTTATGGCTAGGGCTCTTAGGGCTTTAAAGCTAGGGATAGGGATAGGGATAGGGCTGTTAGGGCTTTAGGGATAGGGCTAGGGTTCTTAGGACTTTAAGTCTAGGGTACGGCTAGGGCTGTTAGTGCTTTAGGGGTAGACCTAGGGCTGTTAGGGCTTTATGGCTAGGGCTCTTAGGTCTTTAAAGCTAGGGCTAGCGATAGGGCTGTTAGGGATTTAGGATTAGTGCTAGTGCTCTTAGGGCTTTAAGGCTAGGGCTAGGGCTAGGGCTGTTAGTGCTTTAGGGATAGACCTAGGGCTGTTAGGGCTTTAGTGCAAGGGCTAGGCCTAAGGATTTAGGGCTAGTGCTTAAGGGCTAGGGCTAGGGATGTTAGTGCTTTAGGGCTAGGGCTAGGGCTACAGCTGTTAGGGCTTTAGCACTAGTGCTAGGGCTAGCCTGTTAG
>NW_006408931.1:1483386-1483789 GCF_000296735.1 Chrysochloris asiatica | reverse complement strand
GGCTAGGGCAAGGGCTGATAGGTCTTTAGGGCTTGTGTTAGGGCTAGGGCTTATAGGGCTTTAGGGCTAGAGCTAGGGCTAGAGTTGCTAGGGCTTCTGGGCTAGGGCTAGGTCTAGGCCTGTTAGGGCTTTAGGGCTAAGGCCAAGGCTAGGGTTTTAGGCCTAGGTTTAGGCCAAGGAATAGGTCTAGGCCTTTAGGGAAAGGGCTTTAGTGCTAGGGTAGGGCTGATAGGGATTAGGGCTAGGGCTGTGTCTAGGGCTGTTAGGGTTTTAGGGCTAGGGCTAGAGCTAAGGCTGATAGGAATTTAGGACAATGGCTGTTAGGGCTTTAGGGCTTGGATTAGGGCGGTTAGGGCTTTAGAGTTTGGGATAGGGATAGGACTAGGGCTAAGGCTGATTTGGC
>NW_006408931.1:1479868-1482473 GCF_000296735.1 Chrysochloris asiatica | reverse complement strand
CTTTAGATATAGGGCTAAGGCTAGGGTTGTTAGGGCTTTAGGCCTTTAGGGCTACGCTTAGGTCTAGGGCTTATAGGGCTTTAGGGCTAGGGCTAGTGCTAGGGCTGTTAGGGCTTTAGGGATAGGGCTAGGGCTATTAGTTCTTTAGGGCTATGGCTATGGGTACAGCTGTTGGGTCTTTCGGGATAGGGCTAGGGCCAGCCTGTTAGGGCTTTAGGGCTAGAGCTTGTGCTAGGGCTGTTAGCTTTATTGAAAGGGCTTTAGGGCAAGGCTAGTGCTGTTAGGGCTTTAAGGCTATGGCTGGGGCTTTAGCCCTAGGGCTAGGGCCAAGGTATTAGGGTAAGGGCTTTAGGCCTAGGGCGAGGGCTGTTAGCCCATTTGGATTAGGCCTATGGCTAGGCCAATGGATCTTAGGGCTTTAGGGCTATGGCTAGGTCTAGGTCTCTTTTTGCCTTAAGGCTAAGGCTAGGGCTAGTGCTGTTTGGGCTTTAGGGCTAGGGCTAGGGCTAGTTCTGTTAATGCTTTAGGGCTTGGGCTAGGGCTACAGCTGTTAGGGCTTTATGTATAGGTCTAGGGCTAGCATATTAGGGCTTTAGGACTAGTGCTAGTGCTAGGGCTAGGGCTGTTATGGCTTTAGGGTTAGTGTTAGAGCTAGTGCTTTTAGGGCTTTAGGGACATTGCTAGGGCTAGGTCTTTAGGGCTAGGGCATTAGGTCAAGGGTTTTAGGGCTAGGGCCAGTGCTGTTGGGGTTTTTGGGCTAGTGCTTGGGCCAGGGCTGTTAGGGCTTTAGGGCTAGGGCAAGGGTTAAGGCTGTTAGGACTTTAGGGCTAGGGCTGTTAGGGCTTTAGGACTAGTGCTAGGCTTGTTAGGGCTTTAGGGCTAAGGCTTGGGCTATGGCTGTTAGGGCTTTAGGACTTGGGCTAGGGCTAGACCTGTTAGTGCTATAAGGCTAATGCTAGGTCTAGGGCTGTTAGGGCTGTTAGGGCTATTGCTAGGGCTAGGGCTGTTAGGGCTTTAGGGCTAGGGCTAGGGCAAGCCTGTTAGGGCTTTTGGGATAGGGCTTGGGCAAAGACTGTTATGGGTTTAGTGCTAGGGTTAGAGCTAGTGCTTTTAGGGCTTTAGGGACAGGGCTAGGGCTTTAGGTCTAGGTCTTGGTCTAGTTCATTAGATCAAGGGCTTAAGGGCTAGGGCCAGTGCTGTTAGGCTATAGGGTTAGGACTTCAGCTAGGGCTTTTAGGGCTTTAGATCTTGGGCTAGGCCTAGTGCTGTTAGGGCTTTAGGCCTTTAGGGCTACGGTTAGGTCTATGGCTTATAGGGCTTTAGGGCTAGGGTTATGGATACAGGTGTTACGGCTTTAGGGCTAGGGTTAGGGCTAGGGCTTATATGGCTTTAGGGCTAGTGCTAGGGCTAGAGCTGTTAGGGCTTTAGGGCTAGGGCTAGGGCTTGGGCATTAGGGATAGGGCTTTAGGGCTAGGGCTAGTGCTGTTAGGGCTTTAGGGCTAGGCCTAGAGATTTTAGGGCTTAAGGGCTAGGGTTAGGGCTTTTAGGGTTTTATGGCTAGGGTTCTTAGGGCTTTAAGTCTAGGGTCGGGCTAAGGCTGTTAGTGCTTTAGGGATAGACCTAGGGCTGTTAGGGCTTTAGTGCAAGGGCTAGGGCTAAGGATTTAGGGCTAGTGCTTAAGGGCTAGGGCTAGGGATGTTAGTGCTTTTGGGCTACGGCTAGGGCTACAGATGTTAGGGCTTTAGCACTAGTGCTAGTGTTATCCTGTTAGGGCTTTAGGGCTAGGGCTAGTGCTAGGGCTGTTAGGGCTTTAGTGATAGGGTAGGTCTATTAGGTCTTTAGGGCTATGGCTATGGCTACAGCTGTTAGGTTCTTTATGGATAGGGATAGGACCAGCCTGTTAGGGCTTTAGCGCTAAGGCTTGTGCTAGGGCTGTTAGGGCTGTAGGGCTAGAGCTAAGGCTAGGGCTGATATGGCTTTAGGGCTTGTGTTAGGGATAGGGCTTATAGGGCTTTAGGGTTAGGGTTGGTCTATGTCTTATAGGGCTTTAGGACTAGGGTTAGGGCTAGGGCTCTTAGGGCTTTAGGGCTAAGGCCAGGGCTACGACTTTAGTGTTTTGTTTAGGCCTATGGCTAGGGCTTGGGCATTAGGGAAAGGGCTTTAGGACTAGGGCTAGTGCTGTTTGGGCTTTAGGGCTAGGCCTAGGGCTGTTAAGTCTTTAAGGCTAAGGCTAGGGCTAGGACTAAGGATTTAAGTATGGACTTTAGGGCTAGGTCTAGGGCTGTAAGTGCTTTAGGGCTAGGGATAGGGCTAGGGCTGTTAGTGATTTATGGCTAAGGCCAGGGCTACGTTTCAGGCTAGGGCTAGGGCTAGGGCATTAGGGAAAGGGCTTATGGCTAAGGCTAGGGCTTTTAGGGCTTTAGGGCTAGGACTAGGGCTTTAGGGCTTTAAGGCTACGGATAGGGTTTTAGGTCTAGGGTTATGGCTAGGGCATTAGGGCAAGGGATTTAGTCCTAAGCCTAGGCCTAGGCCAATGGCTCTTAGGGCTTTAGGGCTAGGTCTAGGTCTAGGGCTCTTAGGGCCTTAAGGCTAACACTAGGGCTAG
>NW_006408931.1:1473928-1475602 GCF_000296735.1 Chrysochloris asiatica | reverse complement strand
GCTAGGGCTAGGGCTCTTAGGGCTTTCGGCCTAAGTCTAGGGCTGTTAGGGCTTTAGGACTAAGGCCAGGGCTAGGTTTTTAGGGCTGAGGCTTTATGGAAAGCGCTTTAGTGCTAGGACTAGGGCTGTTAGGGCTTTAAAGCTACGGCTAGGGTTTTAGGTCTAGGGTTATGGCTAGGGCATTAGGGCAAGGGCTTTAGTCCTAGGCCTAGGGCTAGGCCAATGGCTCTTAGTGCTTTAGGGCTAGGTCTATGTCTAGGGCTCTTAGGGCCTTAAGGCTAACGCTAGGGCTAGTGCTGTTTGGGCTTTAGGGCTAGGTCTATTGCTGTTAATGCTTTAGGGCTAGGGCTATGGATACAGCTGTTAGGGCTTTATGTATAGGGCTAGAGCTAACCTGCTAGGGCTTTCGGGCTAGGGCTAGTCCCTAGGACAGTTATGGCTTTAGGGCTAGGGTTAGAGCTAGTGCTTTTAGGGCATTAGGTACATTACTATGGCTAGGACTTTAGGGCTAGGTCTAGGGCTAGGGCATTAGGTCAAGGGTTTTAGGGCTAGGGCCAGTGCTGTTAGGCTTTTAGGGCTAGTGCTTGGGCTAGGGCTGTTAGGGTTTTAGGACTAGGGCTAGGGCAAGGCCTGTTAGTGCTTTAAGGCTAATGCTAGGTCTAGGGCTGTTAGGGCTTTAGGGCTATGGCTAGGACTAGGGCTGTTAGGGCTTTAGGACTAGGGCTAGGGCTAGGGCTGTTAGGGCTTTAGGGACAGGGCTAGGGCTAGGACTTTAGGTCTAGATTTTGGGCTAGTGCATTAGATCAAGGGCTTTATGGCTAGGGCCAGTGCTGTTAAGGCTTTAGGGCTAGGGCTTTTAGGGCTTTAGATATAGGGCTAAGGCTAGGTTTGTTAGGGCTTTAGGCTTTTAGGGCTACGGTTAGGTCTAGGGCTTATAGGGCTTTAGGGCTAGGGCTAGGGCTAGAGTTGCTAGGGTTTCAGTGCTAGGGCTAGTACTAGGGCTGTTAGGGCTTTAGGGCTCCGGCTAGGGCTAGGGCTAGGGCTGATAGGGCTTTAGGGCTAGGGCTAAGGCTAGGGCTGTTAGGGATTTAGGGCTAGGTCTAGAGCTGATAGGGCTTTAGGGCTAGGACTGGGGCTAGGTCTGTTAGGGCTTTATGACTATGGCTGTTAGGGCTTTAGGCCTAGGCTTAGGTGCTGTTAGGTCTTTAGAGCTAGGGATATGGATAGGGATAGGACTAGGGCTAGGGCTGATAAGGATTTAGGGCTAGGGTTGGTCTATGTCTTATAGGGCTTTAGGACTAGTGTTAGGGCTACGGCTCTTAGGGCTTTAGGGCTAAGGCTAGGGCTACGAATTTAGTGTTTTGTTTAGGGCTAGGGCTAGGGCTTGGGCATTAGGGAAAGGGCTTTAGGGCTAGGGCTAGTGCTGTTTGGGCTTTAGGGCTAGGCCTAGGGCTGTTAGGGCTTAAGGGCTAGGGCTAGGGCTTTTAGGGCCTAGGGTTAGGGATAGGGCTGTTAGGGCTTTAAGGCTAAGGCTAGGGTTAGGACTAAGGATTTAGGTCTAGGGCTTTAGGGCTAGGTCTAGGGCTGTAAGTGCTTTAGGGCTAGTGATAGGGCTAGGGCTGTGAGTGCTTTATGGCTAAGGCCAGGGCTACGTTTCGGGCTAGGGCTAGGGCT
>NW_006408931.1:1472086-1472717 GCF_000296735.1 Chrysochloris asiatica | reverse complement strand
TTAGGTCTAGGGCTTATAGGGCTTTAGGGCTAGGGCTAGGGCTAGAATTGCTAGGGTTTCAGGGCTAGGGCTAGGACTAGGGCTGTTAGGGCTTTAGGGCTAGGGCTAGGGCTAGGCCTGTTAGGGCTTTAGGGCTAGGGGTAAGCATTTAGGGCTAGGGCTTTAGGTATTGGTCTAGGGCTGTTAGTGCTCTAGGGCTAGGGCTACAGATGTTAGGGCTTTAAGTATACGGCTAGGGCTAGCCTGTCAGGGCTAGGGCTAGGACTAGGGCTGTTAGGGCTTTAGGACTAGGGCTTGGGCTAAGGCTGTTAGGGCTTTGGGCTAGGGGTAAGGATTTAGGGCTAGGGCTTTAGGCATTGGTCTAGGGCTGTTAGTGCTCTAGGGCTAGGGCTACAGCTGCTAGGGCTTTAAGTATACGGCTAGGGCTAACCTGTTAGGACTTTAGTGCTAGGGCTAGGGCTCTTATGACTTGTTAGGGCTTAAGGGCTAATGCTTGGCCTATGGCTGTTAGGGCTTTAGGTCTAGGGCTAGGGCTAGGCATGTTAGTGCTTTAAGGCTAATGCTAGGTCTAGGGCTGTTAGGGCTTTAGTGCTAGGGCTAGGGCTAGGGCTGTTATAGCTTTAGGGTTAGG
>NW_006408931.1:1444481-1445023 GCF_000296735.1 Chrysochloris asiatica | reverse complement strand
TTGGTCTAGGGCTAGGGCTAGGGCATTATGGGAAGGGCTATAAGGCTAGGGCTAGAGCTGTTAGGGCTTCAGTAGGGTTGTTAGGACTTTAGGCCTTTAGGGCTACGCTTAGGTCTAGGGCTTATAGGCTTTAGGGCTACGGCTACGGCTACAGCTGTTAGGGCTTTAGGGCTAGGGTTAGGTCTAGGGCTTATATGGCTTTAGGGCTAGTGCTAGGCCTTGAGCTGTTAGGGTTTTAGGGCTAGGGTTGTTAGGGTTTTAGGGATAGGGATAGGGCTGTTAGGGCTTTGTGACTAAGGCCAGGGCTAGGGGTTTAGGGCTAGTTTTAGGTCTAGGTCTTTATGGGAAGGGCTTTAGGGCTACGGCTAGGGCTGTTAGGACTTTAGGGTTAGGGCTAGGGCTTTAGGTCTAGGGCTATGGCTAGGGCATTAGTGCAAGGGCTTTAGGGATAGGGCTAGGGCTGCTAGCCCATTAGGGCTAGGCCTAGGGCTAGGCCAATGGCTCTTAGGGCTTTAGGGCTAGGGTAGGTCTAGGGCTCTTAG
>NW_006408931.1:1441225-1443094 GCF_000296735.1 Chrysochloris asiatica | reverse complement strand
TTGTTTATTGGTCCAGTGGTGAGGATTTTTGTTTTCTTGACATTGAGATGCAATCCATATCGAAGGCTGTGCTCTTTAATCTTCATAAGTAAATTAGGGCTAGTGCATTAGATCAAGGGCTATAGGGCTAGGGCCAGTGCTGTTAGGGCTTTAGGGCTAGGGTTGGGGCTAGGCCTGTTAGGGCTTTAGTGCTAGGGCTACTACTAGGACTGATAGGGCTTTAGGGCGAGGGCTAGAGCTGATAGGGCTTCAGCGCTTTGGCTAGGGCTGTTAGGGCTTTAGGGCTAGGGCTAGGGCTTTAGGGCTAGGGCTTGGGCTCAGGCTGTTTGGGCTTTACGGTTAGGTCTAGTGCTGTTAGTGCTTAAGGGATAGGGCTAGGGCTACAGTTGTTAGGGCTTTAAGTATACCGCTAGGGCTAGCCTGTTAGGGCTTTAGTGCTTGGGCTAGGGGTAGGGCTAGTGCTGTTATTGCTTTTGGGCTATATTTAGAGCTAGTGCTTTTAGGGTTTTAGGGACATTGCTAGGGCTAGGGCTTTAGTTCTAGGTCTAGGCCTAGGGCATTACGTCAAGGGTTTTAGGGCTAGGGCTACAGCTGTTAGGTCTTTAGGTATAGGGCTAGGGCTAGCCTCTTAGGGCTTTAGGGCTAGCGCTTGGGCTTTTGTGGCTTTAAGGCTAGGGTTAGAGCTAGTGCTTTTAGGGCTTTAGGGACATTGCTAGGGCTAGGGCTTTAGGGCTAGGTCTAGGGCTAGGGCATTATGTCAAGGGTTTTAATGCTAGTGACAGTGCTGTTAGGGCTTTAGGGCTAGGTCTTGGGCGAGGGTTGTTAGGGCTTTAGGGCTAAGGCAAGGTCTTGGACTTTAGAGCTACGTTTAGGGCGAGGTCTAGCGCTAGAGCATTAATGAAAGGGCTTTAGAGCTAGGGCTAGTTCTGTTATTGTTTTAGGGCTTGGCCTAGAGCTGATAGGGCTTTAGGGCTAGGGTTGGGGCTAGGGCTTTTAGGGCTTTAGGGACATTGCTAGGGATAGGGCTTTAGTTCTAGGTCTAGGCCTAGGGCATTATGTCAAGGGTTTTAGGGCTAGGGCTACAGCTGTTAGGGCTTTAGGTATAGGGCTAGGCCTAACCTCTTAGGGCTTTAGGACTAGCGCTAGGGCTGTTATGGCTTTAGGGCTAGGATTAGAGCTAGTGCTTTTAGGGCTTTAGTGACATTGCTATGGCTAGGGCTTTTGGGCTAGGTCTAGTGCTGTTAATGCTTTAGGGCTAGGGCTAGGGCTACAGCTGTTAGGGCTTTATGTATAGGGCTAGGGCTAACCTGTTAGGGCTTTAGCGCTAGGGTTAGCGCTGTTATGGCTTCAGGGCTATGGTTAGAGCTAGTGCTTTTAGGGCTTTAGGGACATTGCAAGGCTAGGGCTTTAGGGCTAGGTCATTAGGTCAAGGGTTTTAGGGCTACGGCCAGTGCTGTTAGGGCTTTAGGGCTAGGGCTTGGGCTAGGGCTGTTAGGGCTTTAGGGCTAGGGCAAGGCTTAGGGCTGTTAGGACTTTAGGGCTAGGCCTAGGACTGTTAAGAGCTTTAGGGTTAGGGCTTGGGCTATAGCTGTTAGCGCTTTAATACTAGGGCTAGGGCAAGGCCTGTTAGTGCTTTAAGGCTAATGCTAGGTCTATGGCTGTTATGGCTTTAGTGCTTGGATTAGAGCTAGTCCTTTTAGGGCTTTAGGGACATTGCTATCGCTAGGGCTTTATGGCTAGGTCTAGGGCTAGGGCATTAGGTCAAGGGTTTTAGGGCTAGGGCCAGTGCTGTTAGGGCTTTAGGACTAGGGCTTGGGCTAGGGCTGTTAGGGCTTTAGGGCTAAGGCAAGGCCTTGGACTTTAGAGCTA
>NW_006408931.1:1438353-1440932 GCF_000296735.1 Chrysochloris asiatica | reverse complement strand
TAGGGCTTTAGGGCTAGGGCTAAGGCTAGGGCTGTTAGCTATTTAGGGCTAAGGCTAGAGCTGATAGGGCTTTAGGCCTAGGGCTGGGGCTAGGGCTGTTAGAGCTTTAGGACTATGACTGTTAGGGCTTTAGGGCTAGGCTTAGGGCTGTTAGGGCTTTAGATCTAGGGATATGGATAGGGATAGGACTAGGGCTAGGGCTGATGGGGCTTTAGGGCTGGGGTTGGTCTATGTCTTATAGGGCTTTAGGGCTAGGTTTAGGGCTAGAGCTCTTGGGGCTTTAGGGCTAGGGCTAGGGCTGTTAGGGCTTTAGGGCAAAGGCCAGGGCTAGGACTTTTGTGTTACGTTTATGGCTAGGGCTAGGGCTTGGACATTAGGGAAAGGGCTTTAGGGCTAGGGCTACTGCTGTTTGGGCTTTAGGGCTAATCCTACGGCTGTTAGGGCTTAAGGGCTAGGGCTAGGGCTTTTAGGAATTTAGGGTTAGGGCTAGGGCTAAGGATTTAGGGCTAGGGCTTTAGGGCTAGTTCTAGG
Source organism: Chrysochloris asiatica (assembly GCF_000296735.1). NCBI lineage: Eukaryota > Metazoa > Chordata > Mammalia > Afrosoricida > Chrysochloridae > Chrysochloris > Chrysochloris asiatica. The sequence continues at coordinate 1,440,401 of NW_006408931.1, read as the reverse complement.
GCTGTTAGTGCTTTAGGGCTAGGGATAGGACTAGGGCTGTTAGTGCTTTATGGCTAAGGCCAGGGCTATGTTTCGTGCTAGGGCTAGGGCTAGGGCATTAAGGAAAGGGCTTATGGCTATGGCTAGGGCTTTTAGGGCTTTAGTGCTAGGGCTAGGGCTGTTAGGGCTTTCGGCCTAAGTCTAGGGCTGTTAGCGCTTTAGGACTAAGGCCAGGGTTAGGGGTTTAGGGCTGAGGCTTTATGGAAAGGGCTTTAGGGCTAGGACTAGGGCTGTTAGGGCTTTAAGGCTATGGCTAGGGCTTTAGGTCTCGGGCTAGGGCTAAGGCATTAGGGCAAGGGCTTTAGGCCTAGGGCTAAGGCTGTTAGCCCATTAGGGCTAGGCCTAGGGCTAGGCCAATGGCTCTTAGGGCATTAGGGCTAGGGCTAGTTCTAGGGCTCTTAGGGCCTTAAGGCTAAGGCTAGGGCTAGTGCTGTTTGGGCTTTAGGGCTAGGACTAGTGCTCTTAATGCTTTAGGGCTAGGGCTAGGTCTACAGCTCTTAGGGCTTTATATATAGGGCAAGGGCTAACCTGTTAGGGCTTTAGGGCTAGGGCTAGGGCTAGGTCTGTTATGGCTTTAGGGCTAGGGTTATAGCTAGTGCTTTTAGGGCTTTAGGGACATTGCTATGGCTTTAGGGCTAGGTCTAGGGCTAGGGCATTAGGTCAAGGGATTTAGGGCAAGGGCCAGTGCTGTTAGGGTTTTAGGGCTAGTGCTTGGGCTAGGGCTTTTAGGGCTTTAGGGCTAGTGCTAGGCTTGTTAGGGCTTTAGGGCTAAGACTTGGGCTATGGCTGTTAGCGTTTTAGGACTAGGGCTAGGGCAAGGCCTGTTAGTGCTTTAAGGCTAATGCTAGGTCTAGGGCTTTTAGGGCTTTAAGACTATGGCTAGGGCTAGGGCTGTTAGGGCTTTAGGACTAGGGCTAGGGCTAGGGCTGTTAGGGCTTTAGGGCTAGGGTTACGTTTGGTGGGGCTTTAGGGCTATGGCTAGGGATAGGGATAGCCTGTTAGGGCTTTAGGGATAGGGCTTGGGCTAGGACTGTTATGGCTTTAGGGTTAGGGTTAGAGCTAATGCTTTTAGGGTTTTAGGGACAGGGCTAGGTCTTTAGGTCTAGGTCTTGGGCTAGTGCATTAGATCAAGGGCTTTAGGGCTAGGGCCAGTGCTGTTAGGGCTTTAGGGCTAGGGCTTGGGCTAGGGCTTTTAGGGCTTTAGATTTAGGGCTAAGGCTAGGGTTGTTAGGGCTTTAGGCCTTTAGGGCTACCGTTAAGTCTAGGGCTTACAGTGCTTTAGAACTAGGGCTACGGCTACAGCTGTTACGGCTTTAGGCCTAGGGTTAGGGCTAGGGCTTATATGGCTTTAGGGCTAGTGCTAGGGCTAGAGCTGTTAGGGCTTTAGGGCTAGGACTGTTAGGGCTTTAGGGCTATGTCTAGTGCTAGTGCTGTTAGGGCTTTAGGGATAGGGATAGGGCTGTTAGGGCTTTAGGGCTAAGGCCAGGGCCTGGGGTTTAGGGCTAGGTTTAGGGCTAGGGCATTATGGAAAGGGCTTTAGGGCTAGGGCTAGTGCTGTTAAGATTTTGGGCTAGGGCTAGGGCTTTAGGTCTAGGGCTAGGGCTAGGGCATTAGGGAAAGGGCTTTAGGGCTAGAGCTAGGTCTGTTAGCCCATTAGCGCTAGGCCTAGGGCTACGCCAATGGCTCTTAAGGCTTTAGGGCTAGGGTAGGTGTAGGGCTCTTAGGGCCTTAAGGTTAAAAGTAGGGCTAGTGTTGTTTGGGCTTTAGGGCTAGGTCTAATGCTGTTAATGCTTTAGGGCTAGGGCTAGGGCTTCAGCTGTTAGGGCTTTATGTATAGGGCTGGGGCTAACCTGTTAGGGCTTTAGGGCTAGGAACAGGGCTAGGGTTGTTATGGCTTTAGGGCTAGGGTTGGTCTATGTCTTATAGGGCTTTAGGGCTAGGGTTAGGTCAAGAGCTCTTAGGGCTTTAGTGCTAGGGCTAGGGCTAGGGCTGTTAGGGCTTTAGGTCTA
>NW_006408931.1:1434037-1438253 GCF_000296735.1 Chrysochloris asiatica | reverse complement strand
AGGGCTTTAGGGCTAGGGCTACTGCTGTTTGGGCTTTAGGGCTAGGCCTAGGGCTGTTAGGGCTTAAGGGCTAGGGCTAGGGCTTTTAGGGCTTTAGGGTTAGGGCTAGGGCTAGGGCTCTTAGGGCTTTAAGGCTAAGGCTAGGGCTAGGGCTAAGGATTTAGGGCTAGGCCTTTAGGGCTAGGTCTAGGGCTGTTAGTGCTTTATGGCTAGGGCTAGGGCTAGGGCTGTTAGTGCTTTATGGCTAAGGCCAGGGATACTTTTAGGGCTAGGGCTAGGGCATTAGGGAAAGGGCTTATGGCTAAGGCTAGGGCTTTTAGGGCTTTAGTGCTAGGGCTAGGGCTGTTATGGTTTCGGCCTAAATGTCGGGCTGTTAGGGCTTTAGGACTAAGGCCAGGGCTAGTGGTTTAGGGTTTAGGCTTTATGGAAATTGCTTTAGGGCTAGGGCTAGGGCTGTTAGGGCTTTAAGGCTATGGCTATGGCTTTAGGTCTAGGGCTAGGGCTATGGCATTATGGCAAGGGCTTTAGGCCTAGGGCTAGGGCTGTTAGCCCATTAGGGCTAGGCCTAGGGCTAGGCCAAAGGCTCTTAGGGCATTAGGGCTAAAGCTAGATCTAGGGCTCTTAGGACCTTAAGGCTAAGGCTAGGGCTAGTGCTGTTTGGGCTTTAGGGGTAGGTCTAGTGCTGTTAATGCTTTAGGGCTAGGGCTAGGGCTACAGCTGTTATGGCTTTATGTATAGGGCTAGGGCTAACCTATTAGGGCTTTAGGGCTAGGGCTAGGGCTAGGACTGTTATGGCTTTAGGGCTAGGGTTATAGCTAGTGCTTTTAGGGCTTTAGGGACATTGCTATGGCTAGGGCTTTACGGCTAGGTCTAGGGCTAGGACATTAGGTCAAGGGTTTTAGGGCTAGGGCCAGTGCTGTTAGGCTTTTAGGGCTAGTGCTTGGGCTAGGGCTGTTAGGGCTTTAGAGCTAGTGCTAGGCTTGTTAGGGCTTTAGGGCTAAGATTTGGGCTATGGCTGTTAGGGCTTTAGGATTAGGGCTAGGGCAAGGGCTGTTAGTGCTTTGAGGCTAATGCTAGGTCTAGGGCTGTTAGGGCTTTAGAGCTATGGCTATGGCTAGGGCTGTTAGGGCTTTAGGACTAGGGCTAGGGCTAGGGCTGTTAGGGCTAGCGTTACGTTTGGTGGGGCTTTAGGGATAGGGTTAGGGATAGCCTGTTAGGGCTTTATGGATCGGGCTTGGGCTAGGACTGTTATGGCTTTAGGGTTAGGGTTAAAGCTAGTGCTTTTAGGGCTTTAGGGACATGACTAGGGCTAGGGCTTTTGGTCTAGGTCTTGGGCTAGTGCACTAGGTCAAGGGCTTTAGGGCTAGGGCCAGTGCTGTTAGGGCTTTAGGGCTAGGGCTTTGGCTAGGGCGTTTAGGGCTTTAGATTTAGGGCTAAGGCTAGGGTTGTTAGGGCTTTAGGCCTTTAGGGCTACGGTTAGGTCTAGGGCCTATAGGGCTTTAGAGCTAAGCCTACGGCTACAGCTGTTAGGCCTTTAGGGCTAGGGTTAGGGCTAGGTCTTATATGGCTTTAGGGTTAGTGCTAGGGCTAGAGCTCTTAGGGCTTTAGTGCTATGGCTAGTGCTAGGGCTGTTAGGGCTTTAGGGATAGGGATAGGGCTGTTAGGGCTTTAGGTCTAGGGTTAGGGCTGTTAGGGCTTTAAGGCTAGGGCTAGTGTTAGGGCTGTTAGGGCTTTAGGGATAGGGATAGGGCTGTTAGGGCTTTAGGGCTAAGGCCAGGGCTAAGGGTTTAGGGCTAGGTTTAGGGCTAGGGCTTTATGGAAAGGGCTTTAGGGCTAGGGCTAGGGCTGTTAGGTCTTTAGGGCAAGGGCTAAGACTTCAGGTCTAGGGCTAGGGCTAGGACATTAGGGCAAGAGCTTTAGTGCTAGGGCTAGGGCTGTTAGCCCATTAGGGCTAGGCCTAGGGCTAGGCCAATGGCTCTTAGGGCTTTAGGGCTAGGGTAGGTCTAGGGTTCTTACGGCCTTAAGGTTAAGGCTAGGGCTAGTGTTGTTTGGGCTTTAGGGCTAGGTCTAGTGTTGTTAATGCTTTAGGGCTAGCGCTAGGGATACAACTGTTAGGGCTTTATGAATAGGGTTAGGGCTAACCTGTTAGGGCTTTAGGGTTAGGGCTTGGGCTATGGCTGTTAGGGCTTTAGGACTAGGGCTAGTGCTAGGCCTGTTAGTGCTTTAAGGCTAATGCTAGGTCTAGGGCTGTTAGGGCTTTAGGGCTATGGCTAGGACTAGGGCTTTTAGGGTTTTAGGGCTAGGGCCAGTTCTGTTAGGGCTTTAGGGCTAGGGCTTGGGCTAGGTCTGTTAGGGCTTTAGAGCTAGGGCTACTACTAGGATTGATAGGGCTTTAGGGCTACGGCTAGAGCTGATAGGGCTTCAGCGATAGGGCTAGGGCTGTTAGGGCTTTAGGGCTAGGGCTAGGGCTTTAGGGCTAGGGCTAGGGCATTAGTACAATGGCTTTAGGGCTGGGTCTAGGGCTGTTAGGCTATTAAGGCTAGGGCTAGGTCTAGGTCAAGGGCTCTTAGGGCTTTAGGCCTAGGGCTAGGTTAAGGGCTCTTAGGGCTTTAAGGCTAGGGCTAGGGCTAGGGCTGTTTGGGCTTTACGGTTAGGTCTAGTGCTGTTAGTGCTTAAGGTATAGGGCTAGGGCTACAGCTGTTAGGGCTTTAAGTATACGGCTAGGGCTAGCCTGTTAGGGCTTTAGTGCTTGGGCTAGGGGTAGAGCTAGGTCTGTTATTGCTTTAGTGCTATGTTTAGAGCTAGTGCTTTTAGAGTTTTAGGGAAATTGCTAGGGCTATGGCTTTAGTTCTAGGTCTAGGCCTAGGGCATTATGTCAAGGGTTTTAGGGCTAGGGCTACAGCTGTTAGGGCTTTAGGTATAGGGCTAGGGCTAACCTCTTAGGGCTTTAGGACTAGCGCAAGGGCTGTTGTGGCTTTAGGGCTAGGGTTAGAGCTAGTGCTTTTAGTGCTTTAGGGACATTGCTAGGGCTAGGGATTTAGGGCTAGGTCTAGGGCTAGGGCATTAGGTCAAGGATTTTAGGGCTAGGGACAGTGCTGTTAGGGCTTTAGGACTTGGTCTTGGGCTAGGGCTGTTAGAGTTTTAGGGCTAAGGCAAGGCCTTGGAATTTAGAGCTACGTTTTGGTCGAGGTCTAGCGCTAGGGCATTAGGGAAAGGTCTTTAGGGCTTGGGCTAGTTCTGTTATTGCTTTAGGGCTTGGCCTAGATCTGATAGGGCTTTAGGGCTAGGGTTGGGGCTAGGGCTGTTAGGGCTTTAGGGCTAGTGCTAGGGCTGATAGGGCTTTAGGGCTAGGGCTGGGGATAATGCTGTTAGGGCTTTAGGACTATGGCTGTTAGGGCTTTAGGGCTAGGCTTAGGGCTGTTAGGGCTTATGGCTAGGGAAATGGATAGGGATAGGACTATGGCTAGGGCTGATAGGGCTTTAGGGCTATGGCAAGGGTTAGGGCTGTTAGGACTTTTTAAGGCTAGGGCTGTTAGGGCTTTAGGGCTAGTGCTAGACTTGTTAGGGCTTAAGGGCTAAGGCTTGGCCAATGGCTGTTAGGGCTTTAGGTCTAGGGCTAGGGCTAGGCGTGTTAGTGCTTTAAGGCTAATGCTAGGTCTAGGGCTGTTAGGGCTTTAGTGCTAGGCCTAGGGCTAGGGCTGTTATGGGTTTAGGGGTAGGTTTAGAGCTAGTGCTTTTAGGGCTTTAGGGACATTGCTAGAGCTAGGGCTTTAGTTCTAGGTCTAGGTCTATGGCATTACGTCAAGGGTTTTAGGGCTAGCGCTACAGCTGTTAGGGCTTTAGGTATAGGGCTAGGGCTAGCCTCTTAGGGCTTTAGGGCTAGAGCTAGGGATGTTATGGCTTTAGGGCTAGGGTTAGAGCTAGTGCTTTTAGTGCTTTAGGGACATTGCTAGGGCTAGGGCTTTAGGGCTAGGTCTAGGGCTAGGGCATTAGGTCAAGGGTTTTAGGGCTAGGACCAGTGCTGTTAGGGCTTTATGGCTAGGGCTTGGGCTAGGGCTATTAGGGCTTTAGGGCTAAGGCATGGCCTTGAACTTTAGAGCTACGTTTAGGGCAAGGTCTAGCGCTAGGGCATTAGGAAAGGGCTTTAGGGCGAAGGCTCGTTCTGTTAGGGCTTTAGGGCTTGGGCTAGAGCTGATAGGGCTTTAGGGCTAGGGCT
>NW_006408931.1:1431981-1433819 GCF_000296735.1 Chrysochloris asiatica | reverse complement strand
TAGGACTATGGCTTTTAGGGCTTTAGGGCTAGGCTTAGGGCTGTTAGGGCTTTAGACATAGGGATATGGATAGGGATAGGACTAGGGCTAGGGCTGATAGGGCTTTAGGGCTAGGGTTTGTCTATGTCTTATAGGGCTTTAGGGCTAGGGTTAGGGCAAGAGCTCTTAGGGCTTTAGTGCTAGGTCTAGGGCTAGGGCTGTTAGGGGTTTAGGGCTAAGGCCAGGGCTAGGACTATAGTGTTACGATTAGGGCTAGAGCTAGGGCTTGGGCATTAGGGTAAGGGCTTTAGGGCTGGGGCTAGTGCTGTTTGGGCTTTAGGGATAGGCCTAGGGCTGTTAGGGCTTAAGGGCTAGGGCTAGGGCTTTTAGGGCTTTAGAGTTAGGGCTAGAGCTAGGGCTCTAAGGGCTTTAAGGCTAAGGCTAGGGCTAGGGCTAAGGATTTAGGGCTAGGGCTTTAAGGCTTTGTCTAGGGCTGTTAGTGCTTTAGGGCTAGGGTTAGGGCTAGGGCTGTTAGTGCTTTATGGCTAAGGCCATGGCTACGTTTCAGGCTAGGGCTAGGGCTAGGGCATTAGGGAAAGGGCTTATGGCTAAGGCTAGGGCTTTTAGGGCTTTAGTGCTAGGGCTAGGGCTGTTATGTCTTTCGTCCTAAATGTAGGGCTCTTAGGGCTTTAGTATTAAGGCCAGGGCTAGGGGTTTAGGGTTTAGGCTTTATGGAAAGGGCATTAGGGCTAGGGCTAGGGCTGTTAGGGCTTTAAGGCTATGGCTAGGGCTTTAGGTCTAGGTCTAGGGCTAGGGAATTAGGGCAAGGGCTTTAGGCCTGGGGCTAGGGCTGTTAGCCCATTAGGGCTAGGCCTAGGGCTAGGCCAATGGCTCCAAGGGCATTAGGGCTAGGGCTAGATCTAGGGCTCTTAGGACCTTAAGGCTAAGGCTAGGGCTAGTGCTGTTTGGGCTTTCGGGCTAGGTCTAGTGCTGTTAATGCTTTAGGGCTAGGGCTAGGGATACAGCTGTTAGGGCTTTATGTATAGGGCTAGGGCTAACCTGTTAGGGCTTTAGGGCTAGGCCTAGGGCTAGGTCAGTTATGGCTTTAGGGCTAGGGATAGAGCTAGTGCTTTTAGGGCTTTAGGGACATTGCTATGGCTAGGGCTTTAGGGCTAGGTCTAGGGCTAGGGCATTAGGTCAAGGGTTTTAGGGCTAGGGCCAGTGCTGTTATGCTTTTAGGGCTAGTGCTTGGGCTAGGGCTGTTAGGGCTTTAGAGCTAGTGCTAGGCTTGTTAGGGCTTTAGGGCTAAAATTTGGGCTATGGCTGTTAGGGCTTTAGGACTAGGGCTAGGGCAAGGCCTGTTAGTGCTTTAAGGCTAATGCTAGGTCTAGGGCTGTTAGGCTTTAGGGCTAGGGTTACGTTTGGTGGGGTTTTAGGGATAGGGCTAGGGATAGCCTGTTAGGGCTTTAGGGATAGGGCTTGGGCTTGGACTGTTATGGCTTTAGGGTTAGGGTTAGAGCTAGTGCTTTTAGGGCTTTAGGGACAGGGCTAGGGCTAGGGCTTTAGGTCTACGTCTTGGGCTAGTGCATTAGATCAAGGGCTTTAGGGCTAGGGCCAGTGCTGTTAGGGCTTTAGTGCTACGGCTTGGGCTAAGGCTTTTAGGGCTTTAGATTTAGGGCTAAGGCTAGGGTTGTTAGGGCTTTAGGCCTTTAGGGCTACGGTTAGGTCTAGGGCCTATAGGGCTTTAGGGCTAAGGCTACGGCTACAGCTGTTAGGGCTTTAGGGCTAGGGTTAGGGCTAGGGCTTATATGGCTTTAGGGCTAGTGCTAGGTCTAGAGCTGTTAGGGCTTTAGGACTAG
>NW_006408931.1:1430234-1431681 GCF_000296735.1 Chrysochloris asiatica | reverse complement strand
AGGGCTTTAGGGCTAGGTCTAGTGCTGTTAATGCTTTAGGACTAGGGCTAGGGCTACAACTGTTAGGGCTTTATGTATAGGGTTAGGGCTAACCTGTTAGGGCTTTAGGGCTAGGGCTAGGGCTTGCGCTGTTATGGCTTTAGGGCTAGGGTTAGAGCTAATGCTTTTAGGGATTTAGGGACATTGCTAGGGCTAGGGCTTTAGGGCTAGTTCTAGGGCTAGGGCATTAGGTCAAGGGTTTTACGGCTAGGGCCAGTGCTGTTAGGGCTTTAGGGCTAATGCAAGTGTTAGAACTGTTAGGACTTTAGGGCTAGGGCTAGGGCTGTTAGGGCTTTAGGGCTAGTGCTAGGCTTGTTATGGCTTTAGGGTTAAGGTTTGGGCTATGGCTGTTATGGCTTTAAGACTAGGCCTAGGGTTAGGCCTGTTAGTGCTTTAAGGCTAATGCTAGGTCTAGGGCTGTTAGGGCTTTAGGGCTTAGGCTAGGGCTGTTAGGGCTTTAGAGCTAGGGCAAGTGTTAGAGCTGTTAGGACTTTAAATCTAGGGCTATGTCTGTTATTGCTTTAGGGATAGGCCTAGGCTAGCGCTGTTTTGGCTTTATGGATAGGGTTAGAGGTAGTGCTTTTAGGGCTTTAAAGGACAGGGCTAATGCTAGGACTTTAGGGCTAGGTCTTGGGCTAGTGCATTAGATCAAGGGTTTTAGGGCTAGGGCCAGTGCTGTTAGGGCTTTAGGGCTAGGGCTTGGGCTAGGGCTGTTAGGGCTTTAGAGCTAGGGCTACTACTAGGACTGATATGGCTTTAGGGCTAGGGCTAGAGCTGATAGGGCTTCAGCGCTAGGGCTAGGGCTGTTGGTGCTTTATGGCTAGGGCTAGGGCTTTAGGACTAGGGCTAGGGCTAGGGCATTAGGACTGCGGCTTTTGGGCTGGGGCTAGGGCTGTTAGGCTATTAAGGCTAGGGCTAGGTCTAGGTCAAGGGCTCTTAGGGCTTTAGGGCTAGGTCAAGGGCTCTTAGGGCTGTTTGGGCTTTACGGTTAGGTCTAGTGCTGTTAGTGCTTAAGGGATAGGGCTAGGCTACAGCTGTTAGGGCTTTAAGTATACGGCTAGGGCTAGCCTGTTAGGGCTTTAGTGCTTGTGCTAGGGGTAGGGCTAAGGTTGTTATTGCTGTAGGGCTATGTTTAGAGCTAGTGCTTTTGGGGCTTTAGGGACATTGCTAGGGCTAGGGCTTTAGTTCTATGTCTAGGCCTAGGGGATTAAGTCAACGATTTTAGGGCTAGGGGCAGTGCTGTTAGGGCTTTAGGGCTAGGTCTTGGGCTAGGGCTGTTAGGGTTTTAGGACTAAGGCAAGGCCTGGGACTTTAGAGCTACGTTTTGGGCGAGGTCTAGCGCTAGGGCATTAGGGAAAGGGCTTTAGGGCTAGGGCTAATTCTGTTATTGCTTTAGGGCTTGGGCTAG
>NW_006408931.1:1429430-1430134 GCF_000296735.1 Chrysochloris asiatica | reverse complement strand
TTAGGGCTTTAGGGCTAGGGCTAGGGCTGTTAGGGCTTTAAGGCTATGGCTAGGGCTTTAGTTCTAGGGCTAGGGCTAGAGCATTAGGGCAAGGGCTTTAGGCCTAGGCCTAGGGCTGTTAGCCCATTAGGGCTAGGCCTAGGGCTAGGCCAATGGCTCTTAGGGCATTAGGGCTAGGGCTAGGACTAGGGCTCTTAGGGCCTTAAGGCTAAGGCTAGGGCTAGTGCTGATTGGTCTTTAGGGCTAGATCTAGTGCTGTTAATGATTTAGGGCTAGGGCTAGGGCTACAGCTGTTAGGGCTTTATGTATAGGGCTTGGGCTAACTTGTAAGGGATTTAGGGCTAGGGCTAGGGCTAGGACTGTTTTGGCTTTAGGGCTAGGGTTAGAGCTAGTGCTTTTCGGGCTTTAGGGACATTGCTATGGGTAGGGCTTTAGGGCTAGGTCTAGGGCTAGGGCATTAGGTCAAGGGTTTTAGGGCTAGGGCCAGTACTGTTAGGGTTTTAGGGTTAGTGCTTGGGCTAGGGCTGTTAGGGCTTTAGGGCTAGGCTTTAGGGCTAAGACTTGGGCTATGGCTGTTAGGGCTTTAGGACTATGGCTAGGGCTAGGGCTGTTAGGGTTTTAGGGCTAGGGTTACGTTTGTTGGGGCTTTAGGGATAGAGCTAGGGATAGCCTGTTAGGGCTTTAGGGATAGGGCTTGGGCTAGG
>NW_006408931.1:1424931-1428554 GCF_000296735.1 Chrysochloris asiatica | reverse complement strand
GGCTAGGGCTAGGGCTGTTATGGCTTTAGGGCTAGGGTTAAATCTAGTGCTTTTAGGGATTTAGGGACATTGCTAGGGCTAGGTCTTTAGGGCTAGGTCTAGGGCTAGGGCATTAGGTCAAGGGTTTTAGGGCTAAGTCCAGTGCTGTTAGGGCTTTAGGGCTAGGGCTTGGGCTAGGGCTTTTAGGGCTTTAGGGCTAATGCAAGGGTTAGAGCTGTTAGGGCTTTAGGACTAGGGCTAGAGCTAGGGCTGTTAGGGCTTTAGGGCTAGGGTTATGTTTGTTTTGGCTTTAGGGATAGGGCTAGGGATAGCCTGTTAGGGCTTTAGGGATAGGGCTTGGGTTAGGACTGTTATGGCTTTAGGGTTAGGGTTAGTGCTATTGCTTTTAGGGCTTTAGGGACAGGGCTAGGGCTAGGGCTTTAGGTCTAGGTCTTTCGCTAGTGCATTAGATCAAGGGCTTTAGGGCTAGGGCCAGTGCTGTTAGGGCTTTAGGTCTAGGGCTTGGGCTAGGCCTTTTAGGGCTTTAGATTTAGGGCTAAGGCTAGGGTTGTTAGGGCTTTAGGCTTTAGGGCTCCGGTTAGGTCTAGGGCTTATAGGGCTTTAGGGCTAGGGCTAGGGCTACAGCTGTTAGGGCTTTAGGCCTAGGTTTAGGGCTAGGGCTTATATGGCTTTAGGGCTAGTGCTAGGGCTTGTGCTAGAGCTGTTAGTTCTTTAGGGCTAGGGCTGTTGGGGCTTTAGGGCTATGGCTAGTGCAAGGGATAGGGATAGTGCTGTTAGGGCTTTAGGTCTAGGGTTAGGGCTGTTAGGGTTTTAAGGCTAGGGCTAGTGCTAGGGCTATTAGGGCTTTAAGGCTAAGGCCTGGGCTAGGGGTTTAGGGCTAGGTTTAGGGCTAGGGCTTTATGGAAAGGGCTTTAGGGCTAGGGCTAGGACTAGGGCTATTAGGGCTTTAGGGCTAGGGCTAGGGCTTTAGGTCTAGGGCTAGGGCTAGGGCATTAGGGCAAGAGCTATTAGGGCTAGGGGTAGGGCTGTTAGCCCATTAGGGCTAGGCCTAGGGCTAGGCCAATGGCTGTTAGGGCTTTAGGGCTAGGGTAGGTCTAGGGCCCTTAGGGCCTTAAGGTTAAGGCTAGGGCTAGTGCTGTTTGGGCTTTAAGGCTAGGTCTAATGCTGTTAATGCATTAGGGCTAGGGCTATGGCTACAGCTGTTAGGGCTTTATGTATAGGGCTAGGGCTAACTTGTTAGGGCTTTAGGGCTAGGGCTTGGGCTAGGGCTGTTAGGGTTTAGAGCTAGGGCTACTACTAGGACTGATAGGGCTTTAGGGCTAAGGCTAGAGCTGATAGAGCTTCAGCGCTAGGGCTAGGGATGTTAGGGCTTTAGGGCTAGGGCTAGGGCTTTAGGTCTAGGGCTAGGGCTAGGGCTTTAGGACAACGGCTTTAGGGCTGGGACTAGGGCTGTTAGGCTTTAAGGCTAGGGCTAGGTCCAGGTCAAGGGCTCTTAAGGCTTTAGGGCTAGGGATAGGTCAAGGGATCTTAGGGCTTTAAAGCTTGGGCTAGGGCTGTTTGGGCTTTACGGCTAGGTCTAGTGCTGTTAGTGCTTAAGGGATAGGGCTAGGGCTACAGCTGTTAGGGCTTTAAGTATACGGCTAGGGCTAACCTTTTAGGGCTTTAGTGCTTGGGCTAGAGGTAGGGCTAGGGCTGTTATTGCTTTAGGGCTATGTTTAGAGCTAGTGCTTTTAGGGCTTTAGGGACATTGCTAGGGCTAGGGCTTTAGTTCTAGGCCTAGGCCTAGGGCATTATGTCAAGGGTTTTAGGGCTAGGGCTACAGCTGTTAAGGCTTTAGGTATAGGTCTAGGGCTGTTTTGGCTTTAGGGCTAGGGTTAGAGCTAGTGCTCTTAGGGCGTTAGGGACATTGTTTGGGCTAGGGCTTTAGGGCTAGGTCTAGGGCTATGGCATTAGGTCAAGGGTTTTAGGGCTAGGGACAGTGCTGTTAGGGCTTTAGGTCTAGGTCTTAGGCTCGGGCTGTTAGGGCTTTAGGGCTAAGGTAAGGCCTTGGACTTTAGAGCTACGTTTAGGGCAAGGTCTAGTGCTAGGGCATTAGGGAAAGGGCTTTAGGGCTAGGGCTAGTTCTGTTATTGCTTTAGGGCTTGGGCTAGAGCTGATAGGGCTTTAGGGCTAGGGCTAGGGCTAGGGCTGATAGGGCTTTAGGGCTAGGGCTAGGGCTAGGGCTCTTAGGGACTTAGGGCTAGGGCTAGAGCTGATAGGGTTTTAGGCCTAGGGCTGGGGCTAGGGCTGTTAGGGCTTTAGGACTATGGCTGTTAGGGCTTTAGGGCTAGGCTTAGGGCTGTTAGGGCTTTAGAGCTAGGGATATGGATATGGATAGGACTAGGGCTAGGGCTGATAGGGCTTTAGGGCTAGGGTTAGGGCTAGAGCTCTTAGGGCTTTAGGGCTAGGGCTAGGGCTGTTAGGGCTTTAGAGCTAAGGCCAGGGCTAGGACTTTAGTGTTACGTTTAGGGCTATGGCTAGGGCTTGGGCATTAGGGAAAGGGCTTTAGGGCTAAGGCTAGTGCTGTTAGGGCTTTAGGGCTAGGCCTAGGTCTGTTAAGGCTTAAGGGCTAGGGCTAGGGCTTTTAGGGCTTTAGGGTTATTGCTAAGGCTAGAGCTCTTAGGGCTTTAAGGCTAAGGCTAGGGCTAGGGCTGTTAGGGCTTTACGGATAGTGCTAGGGCTCTTAGGGCTTTAAGGCTAACTCTAGAGCTAGTGCTGTTAGGGCTTTAGGGATAGGGATAGGTGTGTTAGGGCTTTATGGCTTGGGCTAGGACTAAGGATTTAGGGCTAGGTCCTTATGGCTAGTGCTAGGGCTGTTAGTGTTTTAGGGTTAGGGATAGGGCTAGGGCTGTTAGTGCTTTATGTCTAAGGGCAGGGCTACGTTTAGGGCTAGGGCTAGGGCATTAGGGAAAGGGCTTATGGCTAAGGCTAGGGCTTTTAGGACTTTAGTGCCAGGGCTAGTGCTGTTAGGGCTTTTGGCCAAAGTCTAGGGCTGTTAGGGCTTTAGGACTAAGGCCAGTGCTAGCGGTTTAGGGCTTAGGCTTTATGGAAAGGGCATTAGAGCTAGGGCTAGGGCTATTAGGGCTTTAAGGCTATGGCTAGGGATTTTGGTCTAGGGCTAGGGCTAGGGCATTAGGGCAAGGGCTTTAGGCCTAGGGCTAGGGCTGTTAGCCCATTAGGGCTAGACATAGGGCTAGGCCAATGGCTCTTAGGGCATTAGGGCTAGGGCTAGGGCTAGGGCTCTTAGTGCTTTATGTATAGGGCTAGGCCTAACCTGTTAGCGCTTTAGGGCTAGGGCTAGGGCTAGGACTGTTATGGCTTTAGGGCTAGGGTTAGAGCTAGTGCTTTTAGGGATTTAGGGACATTGCTATGGCTAGGGCTTTAGGGCTAGGTCTAAGGCTAGGGTTAGGACATTAGGGCAAGAGCTTTAGGGCTAGGGCTAGGGCTGTTAGCTCATTAGGGCTAGGCCTAGGGCTAGGCCAATGGCTCTTAGGGCTTTAGGGCTAGGGTAGGTCTAGGGTTCTTACGGCCTTAAGGTTAAGGCTAGGGCTAGTGTTGTTTGGGCTTTAGGGCTAGGTCTAGTG
>NW_006408931.1:1419928-1422709 GCF_000296735.1 Chrysochloris asiatica | reverse complement strand
GGCTAGGGTTAGAGCTAGTGCTTTTAGGGCTTTAGGGACATTGCTAGGGCAAGGGATTTAGGGCTAGGTCTATGGTTAGGGCATCAGGTCAAGGGTTTTAGTGCTAGGGCCAGTGCTGTTAGGGCTTTAGGGTTAGGGCTTGGGCTATGGCTAATAGGGCTTTAGGACTAGGGCTATGTCTAGGCCCGTTACTGCTTTAAGGGTAATGCTAGGTCTAGGGATGTAAGGGCTTTAGGGCTATGACTAGGGCTAGGGTTGTTAGGGCTTTACGGCTAGGGTTAGGGCTAGGGCTTTTGGGGGCTTTAGGGATAGGGCTATGTCTGCTAGGGCTTTAGGGATAGGGCTAGGCTAGGGCTGTTATGGCTTTAGGGCTAGGGTTAGAGGTAGTGCTTTTAGGGCTTTAGGGACAGGGTTGTGGCTAGGATTTTAGGGCCAGGTCTTGGGCTAGTGCATTAGATCAAGGGCTTTAAGGCTAGGGCCAGTGCTGTTAGTGCTTTAGGGCTAGGGCTTGGGCTAGGGCTGTTAGGTCTTTTGGGCTAAGGCAAGGGCTAGGACTTTAGGGCTACGTTTAGGGCAAGGGCTTGGGCTCGGGCATTAGAGAAAGGGTTTTAGGGCTAGGGCTAGGTATGTTAGGGCTTTAGGACTAGGACTAGGGCTGATAGGGCTTTAGGGCTTTGGTTAGGGCTAGGGCTTACAGGGCTTTAGGGCTAGGGTTATGGCTAGAGCTGTTAGGGTTTTTGGGCTCGGACTAGGTCTAGGGCTGTTAGGTCTTTTGGGCTTAGGCAAGGGCTAGGACTTTAGGGCAAAGTTTAGAGCAAGGGCTTGGGCTAGGGCATTAGGGAAAGGGTTTTAGGGCTAGGGATTGGGATGTTAGGGATTTAGGGCTAGGGGTAGAGCTGATAGGGCTTTAGGGCTATGGCTGGTGCTAGGGCTGTTAGGTCTTTAGGGCTAGGCTTAGGGCTATTAGGGCTTTAGAGCTAGGGCTAGGTCTAGGACTAGGGCTAGGGCTGATAGGGCTTTAGGGCTAGGGTTAAGGCTAGGTCTTATGGGGCTTTAGGGCTAGGGCTAGGGCTAGGGCTGTTAGGGCTTTAGGGCTAAGGCCCGGGCTAGGACTTATCTGTTACGTTTAGGGCTAGGGCTAGTGCTTGGTCATTTGGGAAAGGGCTTTAGGGCTAGGGCTAGTGCTGTTACGGCTTAAGGGCTAGGGCTAGGGCTTTTAGAGCTTTATGGCTAGGGCTCTTAGGGCTTTAAAGCTGGGGCTAGGGCTAGGGCTGTTAGTGCTTTAGGGATAGACCTAGGGCTGTTAGGGCTTTAATGCAAGGGCTAGGCCTAAGGATATAGGGCTAGTGCTTAAGGGCTAAGGCTAGGGATGTTAGTGCTTTAGGGCTAGAGCTAGGCCTACAGCTGTTAGGGCTTTAGCACTAGTGCTAGGGCTAGCCTGTTAGGGTTTTAGGGCTAGTGCTAGTGCTAGGGCTGTTAGGGCTTTAGGGCTAGAGCTAGGGCTATTAGGTCTTTAGGGCTATGGCTATGGCTACAGCTGTTAGGTCTTTAGGGATAGGGATAGGGCCAGCCTGTTAGTGGTTTAGGGCTAGGGCTTGTGCTAGGGCTGTTAGGGCTGTTAGGGCTAGGGCTAGGGCTAGGGCTAGGTCTAGGTTTGATAGGGCTTTAGGGCTTGGGTTAGAGCTAGAGTTTCTAGGGCTTCATGGAAAGGGCTAGGGCTAGGGCTGTTAGGGCTTTAGGGCTAGGGCCAAGGCTAGGCCTGTTAGGGCTTTAGGGCTAGGGTTTGGGCTATGGGTATTAGGGCTTTAGGGCTAGGGCTAAGTATTTAGGGCTAGGGCTTTAGGGATTGTTCTAGGGCTGTTAGTGCTTTAGGGCTAGGGCTAGGGCTGTTAAGGCTTTAGGGCTAAGGACAGGACTTGTACTTTAGGGCTACGTTTAGGGCTAGGGCTAGGGCATTAGGGAAAGTGCTTACAGCTAGGGCTAGGTCTTTTAGGGCTTTAGGGCTAGTGCTAGGGCTGTTAGGGCTTTAGGGCTAGGGTTTGGGCTGTGGCTATTAGGGCTTTAGGGCTAGGGCTAAGTATTTAGGGCTAGGGCTTTAGGGATTGGTCTAGGGCTGTTAGTGCTTTAGGGCTAGGGCTAGGGCTTTTAAGGCTTTAGGACTAAGGACAGGACTTGTACTTTAGGGCTATGTTTAGGGCTAGGGCTAGGGCATTAGGGAAAGTGCTTACGGCTAGGGCTAGGACTTTTAGGTCTTTAGGGCTAGTGCTAGGGCTGTTAGGGCTTTAGGACTAGGGCTAGGCCTGTTTGGGCTTTAGGGCTAAGGCCAGGGCTAGGGTTTTATGCCTAGGTTTAGGCATAGGGATAGGGCTAGGCCTTTAGGGAAAGGGCTTTAGGGCTATGGTAGGGCTGTTAGGGCTTTACAGCTAGGGCTAGGGCTTTAGGTCTAGGGCTAGGGCTAGGTCATTAGGACAAGGGCTTTAGGGCTGGTGCTATGGCTGTTAGGCTATTAAGGCTAGGGCTAGGGCTAGGAAAAGGGCTCTTAGGGCTTTAGGGCTAGGGCTAGGTCTAGGGCTCTTATGGCTATAAGGCTAGGGCTAGGGCTAGGACTAGGGCTATTTGGGCTTTAGGGCTAGGTCTAATGCTGTTAGTGCTTAAGGGCTAGGGCTAGGGCTACAGCTGTTAGGGCTTTAAGTATTTGGCTAGGGCTAGCCTGTTAGGGGAGAACTTGGAGCCGCAGCGAGAACTTGGAGCCGCAGCGAGAACTTGGAGCCGCAGCGAGAC
>NW_006408931.1:1415290-1416549 GCF_000296735.1 Chrysochloris asiatica | reverse complement strand
GAGTCGCTATGAGTCGGTTCCGACTCGATGGCACCTGACAACAACAACAACAACAGCCTGTTAGGACTTTAAGGCTAGGGCTAGGGCTAGGACTGTTATGGCATTAGAACTAGGTTTAGAGTTAGTGCTTTTAGGGCTTTAGGGACATTGCTCGGGCTAAGGCTTTAGGGCTAGGTCTAGAGCTAGGGCATTAGATCAAGGGTTTTAGGGCTAGGGCCAGTGTTGTTAGGGCTTTAGGGCTAGGGCTTGGGCTAGGGCTGTTAGGGCTTTAGGGCTAAGGCAAGGCCTTGGACTTTAGGGCTATGTTTAGGGCAAGGTCTAGGGCTCGGGCATTAGGGAAAGGGCTTTAGGGCTAGTTCTGTTAGGGCTTTAGGGCTTGGGCTAGAGCTGATAGGGCTTTAGGGCTAGGGCTCGGGCTAGGGCTGTTAGGGCTTTAGGGCTAGGGGTAGGGCTAGGGCTGATAGGGATTTAGGGCTAGGGCTAGGGCTGATTGGGATTTAGGGCTAGGGCTAGAGCTGATAGAGCTTTAGGGCTAGGGCTGGGGCTAGGGCTGTTAGGCCTTTAGTACTATGGCTGTTAGGGCTTTAGGGCTAGGTTTAGGGCTGTTAGGGCTTTAGAGATAGGGATAGTGCTAGGTATAGGACTAGGGCTAGGGCTGATAGTGCTTTAGGGCCAGGATTGGGCTATGTCTTATAGGGCTTTAGGGCTAGGGTTAGGGCTAGAGCTCTTAGGGTTTTAGTGCTACGGCTAGGGCTAGGGCTGTTAGGTCTTTAGGGCTAAGGCCAGGGCTAGGACTTTAGTGTTACGTTTAAAGTTAGGGCTAGGGCTTGGGCATTAGGGAAAAGGCTTTAGGGCTAGGGCTAGTGCTGTTAGGGCTTTAGGGCTAGGCCTAGGGCTGTTAGGGATTAATGGCTAGGGCTAGGGCTTTTAGGGCTTTGGGGTAAGGGCTAGGGCTAGGAGTAAGGCTCTTGAGGCTTTAAGGCTAAGGCTAGGCCTAGGGCTGTCAGGGCTTTACGGATAGTGCTAGGGCTCTTAGGGCTTTCAGACTTGCGCTAGGGCTAGTGATGATAGGGTTTTAGGGATAGGCCTAGGTCTGTTAGGGCTTTAGGGCTAGGGCTAGGGCTAATGATTTAGGGCTAGGGCTTTAGGGCTAGGGCTAGGGCTGTTAGTGCTTTAGGGTTAGGGCTGTTAGTGCTTTATGGCTAAGGCCAGGGCTATGTTTAGGGCTAGGGCTAGGGCTGTTAGGGCTTTAGGGCTAG
>NW_006408931.1:1411994-1414178 GCF_000296735.1 Chrysochloris asiatica | reverse complement strand
TAGGGCTAGGGCTAGGCCTGTTAGTGCTTTAAGGCTAATGCTAGGTCTAGGGCTGTTAGGGCTTTAGGGCTATGGCTATGGCTAGGGCTGTTAGGGCTTTAGGGCTAGGGCTAGGGCTAGGGCTCTTAGGGCTTTTGGGATGGGGTAAGTTTTTTGGGGCTTTAGGGATAGGGCTAGGGCTAGCCTGTTAGGGCTTTAGGGATAGGGCTTGGGCTAGGACTGTTATGGTTTTAGGGCTAGTGTTAGAGCTAGTGCTTTTAGGGCTTTAGGCCTTTAGGGCTAAGGTTAGGTCTAGGGCTTTAAGTCTAGGTCATGGGCTAGTGCATTAGATCAAGGGCTTTAGGGCTAGGGCCAGTGCAGTTAGGGCTTTAGGGCTAGGGCTTGAGCTAGGGCTTTTAGGGCTTTAGAACTAGGGCTAGGGCTAGGGCAGTTAGGGCTTTAGGCCTTTAGGGCTAAGGTTAGGTCTAGGGCTTATAGGGCTTTAGGGCTAGGGCTACGGCTACAGCTGTTAGGGCTTTAGGGCTAGGGTTAGGACTAGGGCTTATATGTCTTTAGGGCTAGTGCTAGGGTTAGAGCTGTTAGGGCTTTAGGGCTAGGGCTGTTAGATCTTTCGGGCTATGGCTAGTGCTAGGGCTGTTAGGGCTTTAGGGCTAGGTCTAGGGCTAGGGCATTAGGTCAAGGGTTTTGGGGCTAGGGCCAGTGCTGTTAGGGCTTTAGGACTAGGGCTAGGGCTAGGGCTGTTAGGGCTTTAGGGCTATGACTAGGGCTAGGGCTGTAGGGCTTTATGGCTAGGGCTAGGGCTTTTGGGGGCTTTAGGGCTAAGGCTCTGTCTGTTAGGGCTTTCGGGATAGGGCTAGGCTAGGGCTGTTATGGCTTTAGGGCTAGGGTTACAGGTAGTGCTTTTAGGGCTTTAGGGACAGGGCTAGGGCTAGGACTTTAGGGCTAGGTCTTGGGCTAGTGCATTAGATCAAGGGCTTTAGGGCTAGGACCTTCAGTGCTGTTAGGGCTTTAGGGCTAGGGCTTGGGCTAGGGCTGTTAGGGCTTTAGAGCTATGGCTAGGGCTAGGACTGATAGGGCTTTACGGCTAGGACTAGAGCTGATAGGGCTTTAGGTCTAGGGATAGGGCTGTTAGAGCTTTAGGACTAGGGCTATTTGGGCTTTAGGGCTAGGCTTAGGGTTGTTAGGGCTTTAGGGCTAGGGCTAGGGCTGATAGGGCTTTGGGGCTAGGGTTAGGGCTAGGGCTTACAGGGCTTTATGGCTAGGGTTCGGGCTAGAGCTGTTAAGGATTTATGGCTAGGACTAGGGCTAGGGCTGTTAGGGCTTTTGGGCTAAGGCAAGGGCTAGGACTTTACGGCTACGTTTAGGGCAAGGGCTAGCGCTAGGGCATTAGGGAAAGGATTTTAGGGCTAGGGCTAGGGCTGTTAGGGCTTTAGTGCTATGGTTACAGCTGATAGGTCTTTAGGGCTAGGGCTGGGGCTAGGGCTGTTAGGGCTTTACGGCTGGACTTAGGGCTGTTAGGGCTTTAGAGCTAGGTCTAGGTCTAGCGTTAGGACTATGGCTAGGGCTGATAGGGCTTTAGGGCTAGGGTTCGGGCTAGGTCTTATGGGGCTTTAGGGCTAGGGCTAGGGCTAGGGCTGTTAGGGCTTTAGGGTTAAGGCCTGGGCTAGGACTTTACTGTTACTTTTAGGTCTAGGTCTAGGGCTTGGGCATTAGGGAAAGGGCTTTAGGGCTAGGGCTGGTGCTGTTAGGGCTTTAGGGCTAGGCCTAGGGCTGTTAGGGCTTAAGGCCTAGGGCTAGGGCTTTTAGGGCTTTATGGCTAGGGCTCTTAGGGCTTTAAACCTAGGGATAGTGATAGGGCTTTTAGGTCTTTAGTGCTAGGGCTAGGCCTAAGGATTTAGGGTTAGTGCTTAAGGGCTAGGGCTAGGGATGTTAGTGCTTTAGGGCTAGGGCTACAGCTGTTAGGGCTTTAGCACTAGTGGTAGGGCTAGCCTGTTAGGGCTTTAGGGCTAGGGCTAGTGCTAGGGCTGTTAGGGCTTTAGGGATAGGGTTAGGGCTATTAGGTCTTTAGGGCTATGGCTATGGCTACAGCTGTTAGGTCATTGGGGATAGGGCTAGGGCAAGCCTGTTAGAGCTTTATGGCTAGGGCTTGTGCCAGGTATGTTAGAGCTTTAGGGCTAGGGCTAG
>NW_006408931.1:1407744-1408639 GCF_000296735.1 Chrysochloris asiatica | reverse complement strand
TAGGGCTGTTAGGGCTTTAGGGCTAGTTCTAGGCTTGTTAGGGTTTTAGGGTTAGGGCTTGGGCTATGGCTGTTAGGGCTTTAGGACTAGGGCTAGTGCTAGGCCTGTTAGTGCTTTAAGGCTAATGCTATGTCTAGGGCTGTTAGGTATTTAGGTCTATGGCAAGGGCTAGGGCTTTTAGGGCTTTTAGGGCTTTACGGCTAGGGCTAGGGCTAGGGCTAGGGCTAGGGCTTTTGGGGGCTTTCGGGCTAGGGCTATGTCTGTTAGGGCTGTAGGGATAGGGCTAGGCTAGGGCTGTTATGGCTTTAGGGCTATGGTTAGAGGTAGTGCTTTTAGGGCTTTAGGGACAGGGCTGTGGCTAGGACTTTAGGGCTAGGTCTTGGGCTAGTGCATTAGATCAAGGGCTTTAGGGCTAGGGCCAGTGCTGTTAGTGCTTTAGGGCTAGGGCTTAGGCTAGAGCTGTTAGGGCTTTAGAGCTAGGGATAGGGCTAAGACTGATCGGGCTTTAGGGCTAGGGCTAGAGCTGATAGGGCTTTAGGACTCGGGCTAGGGCTGTTAGGGCTTTAGGACTAGGGCTATTTGGGCTTTAGGACTAGGACTAGGGCTAGAACTGTTAGGGCTTTTGGGATAAGGCAAGGCTAGGATTTTAGAGCTACGTTTAGGGCAAGGGCTAGGGCTAGGGCATTAGGTAAAGGGTTTTAGGGCTATGGCTAGGGCTGTTAGGGCTTTAGGGCTAGGGCTAGAGCTGATATGGCTTTAGAGCTAAGGCTGGGGCTAGGGCTGTTAGGGATTTAGGGCTAGCCTTAGTGCTGTTAGGGCTTTAGAGCTAGGGCTAGGTCTAGGGCTAGGACTAGGGCTAGGGCTGATAGCGCTTTAGACTAGCGTTAGGGCTAGG
>NW_006408931.1:1405257-1405775 GCF_000296735.1 Chrysochloris asiatica | reverse complement strand
GCTTTAGGGCTAGGCCTAGGGCTACAGCTGTTAGGGCATTATGTATAGGGCTAGGACTAACCTGTTAAGGCTTTAGGGCTAGGGCTAGAGCTAGGGCTGTTATGGCTTTAGGGACATTGCTAGGGCTAGGGCTTTAGAGCTAGGTCTAGGGCTAGGACATTAGGTCAATTGTTTTAGGGCTAGGGCCAGTGCTGTTAGGGCTTTAGGGCTTTAGGGCTAGGGCTTGGGCTAGGGCTGTTAGGACTTTAGGGCTAGTGCTAGGCTTGTTAGGGCTTTGGGGCTAAGGCTTGGGTTATGGCTGTTAAGGATTTAGGACTAGGGCTAGGTCTAGGCCTGTTAGTGCTTTAAGGCTAATGCTAGGTCTAGGCTGTTAGGGCTTTAGGGCTATCGCTAGGGCTAGGGCTGTTAGGGCTGTTAGGGCTAGGGCTAGGGCTAGGGCTCTTAGGGCTTTAGGGATAGGGTCAGGTTTGTTGGGGCTTTAGGGATAGGGCTAGGGATAGCCTTTTAGGGCTTTAGGG
>NW_006408931.1:1402651-1403067 GCF_000296735.1 Chrysochloris asiatica | reverse complement strand
TTAGGGCTTTAGGACTGAGGCTAGGGATAGGGATTTAGGACTAGGTTTAGGGCTGGGACTTTATGTAAAGGGCTTTAGGGTAAAGGCTAGGTCTAGGGCTCTTAGGGCCTTAAGGCTAAGGCTAGGGCTCGTGCTGTTTGGGCTTTAGGGCTAGGTCTAGTGCTGTTAAAGCTTTAGGTCTAGGTCTAGGTCTACAGCTGTTAGGGCATTATGTATAGGGCTAGGGCTAACCTGTTAAGGCTTTAGGGCTAGGGCTAGAGCTAGGGCTGTTATGGCTTTAGGGCTAGGGTTAGAGGTAGTGCTTTTAGGGCTTTAGGGACATTGCTAGGGCTAGGGCTTTAGAGCTAGGTCTAGGGCTAGGACATTAGGTCAAGGGTTTTAGGGCTAGGGCCAGTGCTGTTAGGGCTTTAGGGCTT
>NW_006408931.1:1397270-1399236 GCF_000296735.1 Chrysochloris asiatica | reverse complement strand
CTGTTAGTGCTTTAAGGCTAATGCTAGGTCTAGGGCTGTTAGGGCTTTAGGGCTATCTCTAGGGCTAAGGCTGTTCGGGCATTAGGGCTAGGGCTAGGGCTCTTAGGGCTTTTTGGATGGGGTTAGGTTTGTTGGGGCTTTAGGGATAGGGCTAGGGATAGCCTGTTAGGGCTTTAGGGATAGGTCTTGATCTAGGACTGTTATGGCTTTAGGGCTCGGGTTAGAGCTAGTGCTTTTAGGGCTTTAGGGACAGGGTTAGGGCTAGGGCTTTAAGTCTAGGTTAATGAGCTAGTGCATTAGATCAAGGGCTTTAGGGCTAGGGCCAGTGCTGTTAGGGCATTTGGGCTAGGGCTTGAGCTAGGGCTTTTAGGGCTTTAGATCTAGGGCTAGGGCTAGGGTTGTTAGGGCTTTAGGTCTTTAGGGCTAAGGTTAGGTCTAGGGCTTATAGGGCTTTAGGGCTAGGGCTACGGCTACAGCTTTAGATCTAGGGCTAGGGCTAGGGATGTTAGGGCTTTAAAGCTAGGGCTAGGGCTAGGACTGATAGGGCTTTAGGGCTAGGACTAGAGCTGATAGGGCTTTAGGGCTAGGGCTAGGGCTGTTAGAGCTTTAGGACTAGGGCTATTTGGGCTTTAGGGCTAGGCTTAGGGCTGTAAGGGCTTTAGGTTTAGGGCTAGGGCTGATAGGGCTTTAGGGCTAGCGTTAGGGCTAGGGCTTACAGGGCTTTAGGGCTAGGGTTCGGGCTAGAGCTGTTAGGCCTTTAGGGCTAGGACTAGGGCTAGGGCTGTTAGGGCTTTTGGGCTAAGGCAAGGGCTAGGACTTAAGGGCTACGTTTAGGGCAAGGGCTAGCGCTAGGGCATTAGGGAAAGGGATTTAGGGCTAGGGCTAGGGATGTTAGGGCTTTAGGGCTAGGGCTAGTGCTGATAGGGCTTTAGGGCTAGGGCTGGGGCTAGGGCTGTTAGGGCTTTAAGGCTAGGCTTAGGGCTGTTAGGGCTGTTAGGGCTTTAGAGCTAGGGCTAGGTCTAGTGCTAGGACTAGGGCTAGGGCAGATAGGGCTTTAGGGCTAGGGTAGGGCTAGGGCTGTTAGGCCTTTAGGGCTAAGGCCAGGGCTAGGACTTGACTGTTAAGTTTAGGTCTAGTGCTTGGGCTTGGGCATTAGGGAAAGGGCTTTAGGGCTAGGGCTGGTGCTATTAGGGCTTTTGGGATAGGGCTAGGCTAGGGCTGTTATGGTTTTAGGGCTAGGGTTAGAGCTAGTGCTTTTCGGGCTTTAGGGACAGGGTTTAGGCTAGGGCTTTAAGTCTAGGTCTTGTGCTAGTGCATTAGATCAAGGGCTTTAGGGCTAGGGCCAGTGCTGTTAGGGCTTTATGGCAAGGGCTTGATCTAGGGCTTTTAGGGCTTTAGATCTAGGGCTAGGGCTAGGGCTGTTAGGGCTTTAGGCCTTTAAGGCTAAGGTTAGGTCTAGGGCTTATATGGCTTTAGGGCTAGTGCTAGGGTTAGAGCTGTTAGAGCTTTAGGGCTAGGGCTGTTAGATCTTTAGGGCTATGGCTAGTGCTAGGGCTGTTAGGGCTTTAGGGCTATGTCTAGGGCTAGGGCATTAGGTCAATGTTTTACGGCTAGGGCCAGTGCTGTTAGGGCTTTAGGACTAGGGCTAGGGCTAGGGCTTTTTGGGGCTTTAGGGCTAGGGCTCTGTCTGTTAGGGCTTTCGGGATAGGGCTAGGCTAGGACTGTTATGGCTTTAGGGCTAGGGTTAGAGGTAGTGCTTTTAGGGCTTTAGGGACAGGGATAGGGCTAGGACTTTAGGGCTAGGTCTTGGGCTAGTGCATTAGATCAAGGGCTTTAGGGCTAGGACTAGTGCTGTTAAGGCTTTAGGGCTAGGGCTTGGGCTAGGGCTGTTAGGGCTTTAGAGCTAGGGCTAGGGCTAGGACTGATAGGGCTTTAGGGCTAGGACTATAGCTGTTAGAGCTTTAGG
>NW_006408931.1:1393892-1396464 GCF_000296735.1 Chrysochloris asiatica | reverse complement strand
GCTAGGGCTGTTAGGGCTTTAGGGCTAATGCTAGTGCTAGGGTTGATAGGGCTTTAGGGCTTGGGTTAGGGATAGGCCTTATAGGGCTTCAGGGCTAGGGCTAGGGCTATGGCTGTTAGGTCTTTAGGGCTAGGGCTAAGGATTTAGATCTAGGGCTTTAGGGATTAGTCTAGGGATGTTAGTGCTTTATGGCTAGGGCTAGGGCTGTTAGGGCTTTAGGGCTAAGAACAGGACTAGGACTTTACGGCTACGTTTAGGGCTAGGGCTAGGGTATTAGGGAAAGTGCTTAGGGCTAGGGCTAGGGCTTTTAGGGCTTTAGGGCTAGTGCTACGGCTGTTAGGGCTTTAGGACTAGGGCTAGGGCTAGGGTTTTAGGCCTAGATTTAGGCCTAGGGATATGGCTAAGCCTTTAGGCAAAGGGTTTTAGGGCTTGGGCTAGGGCTGGTAGGGCTTTAGGCTCGGGCTTTAGGGCAAGGGCTTTAGGGCTGGGGCTAGGATTGTTAGGCTATTAAGGCTAGGGCTAGGGCTAGGGCTCTAAGGGCTTTAGGGCTAGTGCTAGGTCTAGGGCACTTAGGGCTTTAAGGCTAGGGCTAGGTCTGTTTGGGATTTAGGGCTAGGTCTAGTGCTGTTAGTGCTTAAGGGATATGGCTAAGGCTACAGCTGTTAGTGCTTTAAGTGTACGGCTAGGGGTAGGCTGTTACGGCTTTAGTGCTAGGGCTAGGGCTGTAATGGCTTTAGGGCTAGGTTTAGAGCTAGTGCTTTTAGGGCTTTAGGGACATTGCTATGGCTAGGGCTTTAGTTCTAGGTCTAGGCCTAGTGCATTACGTCAAGGGTTTTAGGGCTAGGGCTACAGCTGTTAGGGCTTTAGGTATAGGGCTAGGGCAAGCCTCTTAGGGCTTTAGGCCTAGCGGTAAGGCTGTTATGGCTTTAGGGCTAGGGTTAGAGCTAGTGCTTTTAGGGCTTTAGGGACATTGCTAGGGCTAGGGCTTTAGGGCTAGGTTTAGGGCTAGGGCATTACGTCAAGGGTTTTAGGGCTAGGGCCAGTGCTGTTAGGACTTTAGGGCTAGGGCTTGGGCTAGGGCTGTTAGGGCTTTAGGGCTAAGGCAAGGCCTTGGACTTTAGGGTTATGTTTAGGGCAAGGTCTAGCGCTGGGGCATTAGGGAAAGGGCTTTAGGGCTAGTGCTAGTTATGTTAGGGCTGTAGGGCTTGGTTTAGACCTGAGAGGGCTTTAGGGCTAGGGTTAGGGCTAGGGCTGTTAGGGCTTTAAGGCTAGGCCTAGGGCTAAGGCTGATAGGGCTTTAGGGCTAGGGCTAGGGCTAGGGCTGTTAGGGATTTAGGGCTAGGGCTAGAGCTGATAGGGCTTTAGGGTTAGGGCTGGGGCTAGGGCTGTTAGGGCTTTAGGACTATGACTGTTAGGGCTTTAGGGCTATGCTTAGGGCTGTTAGTGCTTTAGAGATAGGGATAGGGATAGGGATAGGACTAGGGCTAGGGCTGATAGGGCTTCAGGGCTAGTGTTGGGCTATGACTTAGAGGGCTTTAGGGCTAGGGTTAGGGCTAGGGCTGTTAGAGCTTTAGGGCTAAGGCCAGTGCTAGGACTTTAGTGTTACGTTTAGGGCTAGGGCTAGGGCATTAGGGAAAGGGCTTTAGGGTAAGGGCTAGTGCTGTTAGGGCTTTAGGGCTAGGCTTAGGGCTGTTAGGTTGTAAGGGCTAGGGCGAGGGCTTGTAGGGCTTTAGGATTAGGGCTAGGGCTCTTAGAGCTTTAAGGCTAGCGCTAGGGCTAGTGCTGTTAGGGCTTTTGGGATAGGGATAGTTCTGTTAGGGCTTTAGGGCTAGGGCTAGGGCTAAGGATTTAGGGCAAGGGCTTTAGGGCTATGTCTTGGGCTGTTAGTGATTTAGGGCTAGGGATAGGGCTAGGGCTGTTAGTGCTTTATGGCTAAGGCCAGGGTACGTATAGTGCTAGGGCTAGGGCATAAGGGAAAGGGCTTTTGGCTAAGGCTAGGGCTTTTAGGGCTTTAGTGCTAGGGCTAGGGCTGTTAGGGCTTTCGGCCTATGTCTAGGGCTGTTAGGGCTTTAGGACTAAGGCCACGGCTAGGGGTTTAGGGCTGAGTCTTTATGGAAAGGGATTTAGGGCTAGGGCTGTTAGGAGTTTATGGCTATGGCTAGGGCTTTAGGTCTAGGGCTAGGGCTAGGGTATTAGGGCAAGGGATTTAGGCCTAGGGCTAGGGCTGTTAGGCCATTAGGGCTAGGCCTAGGGCTAGGCCAAGGGCTCTTAGGGCTTTAGGGCTAGGGCAAGGTCTAGGGGTCTTAGGGCCATAAGGCTAAGGCTAGGTCTAGTGCTGTTTGGGCTTTAGGGCTAGGTCTAGTGCTGTTAATGCTTTAGGACTAGGGCTAGGGCTACAGCTGTTAGGGCTTTAGGTATAGGGCTATGGCTAACATGTTAGGGCTTTAGGGCTAGGGCTAGAGCTGTTATGGCTTTAGGGCTACGGTTAGAGCTAGTGCTTTTAGGGATTTAGGGACATTGCTAGGGCTAGGGCTTTAGGGCTAGGTCTAGGGCTAGGGCATTAGGTCAAGGG
>NW_006408931.1:1393127-1393792 GCF_000296735.1 Chrysochloris asiatica | reverse complement strand
AGGGCTAGGGCCAGTGCTGTTAGGGTTTTAGGGCTAGGGCAATGGTTAGGACTGTTAGGGCTTTAGGGCTAGTTCTAGACTTGTTAGGGCTTTAGGGTTAGGGCTTGGGCTATGGCTGTTAGGGCTTTAGGACTAGGGTACTGCTAGGCCTGTTAGTGCTTTAAGGCTAATGCTAGGTCTAGGGCTGTTAGGGCTTTAGGGCTATGGCAAGGGCTAAGGCTTTTAGGGCTTTACGGCTATGGCTATGGCTAGGGCTTTTGGGGGCTTTCGGGCTACGGCTATGTCTGTTAGGGCTGTAGGGATAGGGCTAGGCTAGGGCTGTTATGGCTTTATGACTAGGGTTAGAGGTAGTGCTTTTAGGGCCTTAAGGACAGGGCTGTGGCTAGGACTTTATTGCTAGGTCTTGGGCTAGTGCATTAGTTCAAGGGCTTAAGGCTAGTGCCAGTGCTGTTAGTGCTTTAGGGCTAGGGCTTAGGCTAGGGCTGTTAGGGCTTTAGTGCTAGGGATAGGGCTAAGACTGATAGGGCTTTAGGGCTAGGGCTAGGGCTAGAGCTGATAGGGCTTTAGGACTAGGGCTAGGGCTGTTAGGGCTTTAGGACTAGGGCTATTTGGACTTTAGGTCTAGGCTTAGGGCTGTTAGGGCTTTAGGGCTAGGGCTAGGGCTG
>NW_006408931.1:1364025-1365575 GCF_000296735.1 Chrysochloris asiatica | reverse complement strand
GTTAGGGCTAGGTCTTATGGGGCTTTAGGGCTAGGGCTAGGGCAAGTGCTGTTAGGGCTTTAGGGCTAAGGCCCGGGCTAGGACTTTACTGTTACGTTTAGGGCTATGGCTAGGGCTTGGGCATTAGGGAAAGAGCTTTAGGGCTTAAGGGCTAGGGCTAGGGCTTTTAGGGCTTTATGGCTAGGGCTCTTAGGGCTTTAAAGCTAGGGCTAGGGCTAGGGCTGTTAGGGCTTTAGGGATACGACTAGGGCTGTTAGTGCTTTAGGGATAGACCTAGGGCTCTTAGGGCTTTAGTGCAAGGGCTAGGCCTAAGGATATAGAGCTAGTGCTTAATGGCTAGGGCTAGGTATGTTAGTCCTTTAGGGCTAGGGCTAGGGCTACAGCTGTTGGGCTTTAGCACTAGTGCTAGGGCTAGCCTGTTAGGGCTTTAGGGCTAGGGCTAGTGCTAGGGCTGTTAGGGATTTAGGGATAGGGCTAGGGCTATTAGGTCTTTAGGGCTATGGCTATGGCTACAGCTGTAGGTCTTTAGGGATAGGGATAGGGCCAGCCTGTTAGGGCTTTAGGGCTAGGGCTTGTGCTAGGGCTGTTAGGGATTTAGGGCTAGGGCTAGGGCTAGGGCTGATAGAAGTTTAGGGCTTGGGTTAGGGCTTGGGCTTATAGGGCTGTAGGGCTAGGGCTAGGGCTAGAGTTGCTAGGGCTTCAGGGCTAGGGCTAGGGCTGTTAGGGCTTTAGGCCTAGGGCTTGGGCTATGGCTGTTAGGGCTTTAGGGCTAGGGCTAAGGATTTAGGCTTAGGGATTTAGGGATTGGTCTAGGGCTGTTAATGTTTTAGGGCTAGGGCTAGGGCTAGGGCTGCTAGGGCTTTAGGGCTAAGGACAGGACTAGGAATTTAGGGCTACGTTTAGGGCTAGGGCTAGGGCTAGGGCATTAGGGAAAGTGCTTAGGGCTACGGCTAGGGCTAGGGCATTTAGTGCTTTTGCGCTAGTGCTAGGGCTGTTAGGGCTTTAGGACTAGGGCTAGGGCTGTTAGGGCTTTAGGGCTAACGCCAGGGCTAGGGTTTTAGGCCTAGATTTAGGCCTAGGGATAGGGATAGGCCTTTAGGGAAAGGGCTTTAGTGCTAGGGCTAGGGCTGTTAGGGTTTTAGTGCTAGGGCATGAGGACAAGGGCTTTAGGGCTGGTTCTAGGGCTGTTAGGCTATTAAGGCTAGGGCTTGGGCTAGGGCAAGGGCTCGTAGGGCTTTAAGGCTAGTGCTAGGTCTAGGGCTCTTAGGACTTTAAGGCTAGGGCTAGGGCTAGGGCTAGTGCTTTTTGGGCTTTATGGCTAAGTCTAGTCCTGTTAGTGCTTAAGGGATAGGGCTAAGGCAACAGCTGTTAGGGCTTTAAGTTTACAGATAGGGCTAGCCTGTTATGGCTTTAGTTCTAGTGCTGGGGCTAGGGCTAGGGCTGTTATGGCTTTAGGGCTAGGATTAGAGCTAGTGCTTTTAGGGCTTTAGGGACATTGCTAGGGCTAGGGCTGTACTTCTAGGTCTAGGCCTAGGGCATTACGTCAAGGG
>NW_006408931.1:1354221-1355677 GCF_000296735.1 Chrysochloris asiatica | reverse complement strand
GGCTTAGGGATTTAGGGATTGGTCTAGGGCTGTTAATGCTTTAGGGCTAGGGCTAGGGCTGTTAGGGCTTTAGGGCTAAGGGCAGGACTAGGAATTTAGGGCTACGTTTAGGGCTAGGGCTAGGGCATTAGGGAAAGTGCTTAGGGCTAGGTCTAGGGCTAGGGCATTTAGGGCTTTTGCGCTAGTGCTAGGGCTGTTAGGGCTTTAGGACTAGGGCTAGGGCTGTTAGGTCTTTAGGGCTAATGCCAGGGCTAGGGTTTTAGGCCTAGATTTAGGCCTAGGGATAGGGATACGCCTTTAGGGAAAGGGCTTTAGTGCTAGGGCTAGGACTATTAGGGTTTTAGTGCTAGGGCATGAGGACAAGTGCTTTAGGACTGGTTCTAGGGCTGTTAGGCTATTAAGGCTAGGGCTTGGGCTAGGGCAAGGGCTCTTAGGGCTTTAAGGCTAGTGCTAGGTCTAGGGCTCTTAGGGCTTTAAGGCTAGGGCTAGGGCTAGGGCTAGTGCTGTTTGGACTTTATGGCTAGGTCTAGTCCTGTTAGTGCTTAAGGGATAGGGCTAAGGCAACAGCTGTTAGGGCTTTAAGTTTACAGATAGGGCTAGCCTGTTATTGCTTTAGTTCTAGGGTTGGGGCTAGGGCTAGGGCTGTTATGGCTTTAGGGCTAGGATTAGAGCTAGTGCTTTTAGGGCTTTAGGGACATTGCTAGGGCTAGGGCTGTAGTTCTAGGTCTAGGCCTAGGGCATTACGTCAAGGGTTTTAGGGCTAGGGCTACAGCTGTTATTGCATTAGGTATAGGGCTAGGGCTAGACTCTTAGGGCTTTAGGGCTAGGGCTAGGTCTGTTATGGGTTTAGGGCTAGGGTTAGAGCTAGTGCTTTTAGGACTTTAGGGACATTGCTAGGGCTAGGGCTTTAGGGCTAGGGCTAGAGCTAGGGCATTAGGTCAAGGGTTTTAGGGCTAGGGCCAGTGCTGTTAGGGTTTTAGGCCTAGTGCTTGGGCTTGGGCATTAGGGAAAGGGCTTTAGGGCTAGGGTTAGTTCTGTTATGGCATTAGGGCTTGGGCTAGAGCTGATAGGGCTTTAGGGCTAGGGTTGGCGCTAGGCCTGTTAGGCCTTTAGGGCTAGGGCTTGGGCTAGGGCTCTTAGGGCTTTAGGGCTAAGGCCAGGGCTAGGACTTTAGTGTTACGTATAATTCTAGGGCTAGGGCTTGGGCATTAGGGAAAGGATTTAGGGCTAGGGCTAGTTCTGTTTGGGCTTTAGGGCTTGGGATAGAGCTGATAGGGATTTAGGGCTAGGGCACGGGCTGGGCTGTTAGGTCTTTAGGGCTAGGGCTAGGGCTAGGGCTCTTGGGGCTTTAAGGCTCAGGCTAGGGCTAGTGCTGTAAGGCTTTAGGGATAGGGATAGGTCTGTTAGGGCTTTAGAGATAGGGCTAGGGCTAAGGATTTAGGGCTAGGGCTTTAGG
>NW_006408931.1:1352533-1353764 GCF_000296735.1 Chrysochloris asiatica | reverse complement strand
AGTGCTTTTAGGCTTTTAGGGCTAGTGTTTGGGCTAGGGCTGTTAGGGCTTTAGGCCTAGGGCAAGGGTTATGGCTGTTAGGACTTTAGGGCTACAGCTGTTAGGGCTTTAGGGCTAGTGCTAGGCTTGTAAGGGCTTTAGGGCTTAGGCTTGGGCTATGGCTGTTAGGGCTTTAGGGCTAAGGCTTGGGCTATGGCTGTTAGGGCTTTAGGACTAGGGCTAGGGCTAGGCCTGTTAGTGCTTTAAGGCAAATGCTAGGTCTAGGGCTGTTAGGGCTTTAGGGCTATCGCTAGGGCTAGGGCTGTTAGGGCTTTAAGGCTAGGGCTAGGGCTAGGGCTAGGGCTCTTAGGGCTTTTGGGATGGGGTTAGGTTTGTTGGGGCTTTAGGGATAGGGCTAGGGCTAGCCTGTTAGGGCTTTAAGGATAGGGCTTGGGCTAGGACTGTTATGGCTTTAGGGGTAGGGTTAGAGCTAGTGCTTTTAGGGCTTTAGGGACAGGGCTAGGGCTAGGGCTTTAAGTCTAGGTCTTGGGCTAGTGCATTAGATCAAAGGCTTTCGGGCTAGGGCCAGTGCTGTTAGGGCTTTAGGTTTAGGACTTGAGCTAGGGCTTTTAGGGCTTTAGATCTAGGGCTAGGGCTTAGGCTGTTAGGGCTTTAGGCCTTTAGGGCTAAGGTTAGGTCTAGGGCTTATAGGGCCTTAGGGCTAGGGCTACGGCTACAGCTTTTAGGGCATTAGGGCTACGGTTACGGCTAGGGCTTATATGGCTTTAGAGCTAGTGCTAGGGTTAGAGCTGTTAGGGCTTTAGGGCTAGGGCTGTTAGGGCTTTAGGGCTAGGGCTAGGGCTAGGGCTTTTTGGGGCTTTAGGGCTAGGGCTCTGTCTGTTAGGGCTTTCGGGATAGGACTAGGCTAGGGCTGTTATGGCTTTAGGGCTAGGGTCAGAGGTAGTGCTTTTTGGGCTTTAGGGACAGGGATAGGGCTAGGACTTTAGGGCTAGGTCTTGGGCTAGTGCATTAGATCAAGGGCTTTAGGGCTAGGACTAGTGCTGTTAGGGCTTTAGGGCTAGGGCTTGGGCTAGGGCTGTTAGGGCTTTAGAGCTAGGGCTAGGGCTAGGACTGATAGGGCTTTAGGGCTAGGACTATAGCTGTTAGAGCTTTAGGACTAGGGCTATTTGGGCTTTAGGGCTAGGCTTAGGGCTTTAGGTCTAGGGCTAGGGCTGATAGGGCTTTAGGGCTA
>NW_006408931.1:1350356-1351991 GCF_000296735.1 Chrysochloris asiatica | reverse complement strand
ATAGGGCTTTAGGGCTAGGGCTAGGGCTAGAGTTGCTAGGGCTTCAGGGCTAGGGCTAGGGCTGTTAGGGCTTTAGCACTAGTTCTAGGGCTAGCCTGTTAGGGCTTTAGTGCTAGGGCTAGTGCTAGGGCTGTTAGGGCTTTAGGGCTAGGGCTAGGGCTGTTAGGGCTTTAGGGCGAAGGACAGGACTAGGACTTTACGGCTACGTTTAGGGCTAGGTCTAGGTCTAGGGTATTAGGGAAAATGCTTAGGGCTAAGGCTAGGGCTTTTAGGGCTTTAGGGCTAGTGCTAGGGCTGTTAGGGCTTTAGGACTAGGCCTAGGGATGTTAGGGCTTAAAGGCTAGGGCTAGGGCTTTTCGGGCTTTATGGCTAGGGCTTTTAGGGCTTTAAAGCTAGGGCTAGGGATAGGGCTGTTAGGGCTTTAGGGATATGCCTAGGGCTGTTAGTGCTTTAGGGATAAACCTAGGGCTCTTAGGGCTTTAGTGCAAGGGCTAGGCCTAAGGATTTAGGGCTAGTTCTTAAGGGCTAGTGCTAGTGATGTTAGTGCTTTAGCGCTAGGGCTAGGGCTACAACTGTTAGGGCTTTAACACTAGTGCTAGGGCTAGCCTGTTAGGACTTTAGGGCTAGGGCTAGTGCTAGGGCTGTTAGGGATTTAGGGATAGGGATAGGGCTATTAGGTCTTTAGGGCTATGGCTATGGCGACAGCTGTAGGTATTTAGGGATAGGGCTAGGGCCAGCCTGTTAGGGCTTTAGGGCTAGGGCTTGTGCTAGGGCTGTTAGGGATTTAGGGCTAGGGCTAGGGCTAAGGCTGATAGAGCTTTAGGGCTTGGGTTAGGGCTAGAGCTTATAGGGCTTTAGGGCTAGGGCTAGGGCTAGAGTTGCTAGGGCTTCAGGGCTAGGGCTAGGGCTAGGGCTGTTAGGGCTTTAGGGCTAGGGCTTGGGCTATGGCTGTTAGGGCTTTAGGGCTAGGGCTAAGGATTTAGGCTTAGGGATTTAGGGATTGGTCTAGGGCTGTTAATGCTTTAGGGCTAGGGCTAGGGCTGTTAGG
This sequence comes from Chrysochloris asiatica, assembly GCF_000296735.1. Taxonomy (NCBI): domain Eukaryota; kingdom Metazoa; phylum Chordata; class Mammalia; order Afrosoricida; family Chrysochloridae; genus Chrysochloris; species Chrysochloris asiatica. The sequence goes on along the minus strand of NW_006408931.1, from coordinate 1,350,943 downwards.
GCTTTAGGGCTAAGGACAGGACTAGGAATTTAGGGCTACGTTTAGGGCTAGGGCTTGGGCTAGGGCATTATGGAAAGTGCTTAGGGCTAGGGCATTTAGGGCTTTAGGGCTAGTGTTAGGGCTGTTAGGGCTTTAGTACTAGGGCTAGGGCTGTTAGGGCTTTAGGGCTAAGGCCAGGGCTAGGGTTTTAGGCCTAGATTTAGGCCTAGGGATAGGGCTAGTCCTTTAGAGAAAGGGCTTTAGGGCTAAGGCTAGGGCTGTTAGGGTTTTAGTGCTAGGGTATGAGGACAAGGGCTTTAGGGCTGGATCAAGGGCTGTTAGGCTATTAAGGCTAGGGCTTGGTCTAAGGCAAGGGCTCTTAGGGCTTTAAGGCTAGTGCTAGTTCTAGGGCTCTTAGGACTTTAAGGCTAGGGCTAGGGCTAGGGCTAGTGCTGTTTGGGCTTTATGGCTAGTTCTAGTCCTGTTAGTGATTAAGGGATAGGGATAGGGTAACAGCTGTTAGGGCTTTAAGTTTACGGCTAGGGATAGCCTGTTAGGGATTTAGTGCTACGGCTAGGGCTAGGGCAAGAGCTGTTATGGCTTTAGGG
>NW_006408931.1:1344255-1348356 GCF_000296735.1 Chrysochloris asiatica | reverse complement strand
GCTGTTAGGGCTTTAGGGCTAGGGCTTGGGCTAGGGTGTTAGGGCTTTAGGGCTAAGGCAAGGCCTTGGACTTTAGTGCTATGTTTAGGGCAAGGTCTAGCGCTAGGGCATTAGGAAAAGGGCTTTAGGGCTGGGGATATGGCTGTTAGGGCTTTAGAGCTAGGGCTAGGGCTAGGGCTGAAAGGGCTTTAGGGCAAGGACTAGGGCTAGGGCTGTTAGGGATTTAGGGCTAGGGCTAGAGCTGATAGGGCTTTAGGACTAGGGCTGGGGCGAGGGCTGTTAGGGCTTTAGGACTATGGGTGTTCGGGCTTTAGCGCTATGCTTAGGGCTGTTAGTGCTTTAGAGCTAGGGATAGGGATAGGGATAAGACTAGGGCTATGGCTGATAGTGCTTTAGGGCTAGGGTTGGGCTATGTCTTATAGGGCTTTAGGGCTAGGGTTAGGGCTAGATCTCTTAGTTCTTTAGGGCTAGGGCTAGGGCTGTTAGGGCTTAAGGGCTAGGGCAAGGTTTAGGGCTGTTCGGGCTTTAGGGCTAGTTCTAGGCTTGTTAGGGCTTTAGGGTTAGGGCTTGGGCTATGGCTGTTAGGGATTTAGGACTAGGGCTAGGGCTAGGCCTGTTAGTGCTTTAAGGCTAATGCTAGGTCTAGGGCTGTTAGGGCTTCAGGGCTATGGCTAGGGCTAGGGCTTTTAGGGCTTTATGGCTAGGGATCTTAGGGCTTTAAAGGTAGGGCTAGGGATAGGGCTTTTAGGGCTTTAGGGATACGACTAGGGCTGTTAGTACTTTAGGGATAGACCTAGGGCTCTTAGGGCTTTAGTGCAAGGGCTAGGCCTAAGGATTTAGGCCTAGTGCTTAAGGGCTAGGGCTAGGGAAGTTAGTGCTTTAGGGCTAGGGCTAGGGCTACAGCTGTTAGGGCTTTAGCACTAGTGTTAGGGCTAGCCTGTTAGGGCTTTAGGGCTAGGGCTATGGCTACAGATGTAGGTCTTTAGAGATAGGGCTAGGGCCAGCCTGTTAGGGCTTTACGGCTAGGGCTTGTGCTAAGGCTATTAGGGATTTAGGGCTAGGACTAGGGCTAGGGCTGATAGGGCTTTAGAGCTTGGTTTAGGGCTTGGGCTTATAGGGCTTTAGGGCTAGGGCTAGGTCTAGAGTTGCTAGGGCTTCAGGGCTAGGGCTAGGGCTGTTAGGGCTTTAGGGCTAGGGCTAGGCCTTTTAGGGCTTTAGGGCTTTAGGGCTAGTTCTTGGGCTATGGCTGTTAGGGCCTTAAGGCTAGGGCTACGGATTTAGGCTTAGGGATTTAGGGATTGGTCTAGGGCTGTTAATGCTTTAGGGCTAGGGCTAGGGCTGTTAGGGCTTTAGGGCTAAGGACAGGACTAGGACTTTAGGGCTACGTTTAGGGCTAGGACTAGGGCTAGGGCATTAGGGAAAGTGCTTAGGGCTAGGGCTAGGGCATTTAGGGCTTTAGGGCTAGTGCTAGGGCTGTTAGGGCTTTAGGGCTAAGGCCAGGGCTAGGGTTTTTGGCCTAGATTTAGGGAGAGGGATAGGGCTCTTAGGGTTTTAGTGCTAGGGCATTAGGACAAGGGCTTTAGGGCTGGGGCTAGGGCTGTTAAGCTATTAAGGCTAGGGCTTGGGCTAGGGCAAGGGCTCTTAGGGCTTTAAGGCTAGTGCTAGGTCTAGGGCTCTTAGGGCTTTCAGGCTAGGGCTAGGGTTCTGGCTAGGGCTGTTTAGGCTTTAGGGCTAGGTCTAGTGCTGTTAGTGCTTAAGGGATAGAGCTAAGGCAACAGCTGTTAGGGCTTTAAGTATACGGCTAAGGCTAGCCTGTTAGGGCTTTAGTGCTAGGGCTAGGGCTAGGGCTTTTATGGCTTTAGGGCTAGGTTTAGAGCTAGTGCTTTTACGGCTTTAGGGACATTACTAGGGCTAGGGCTGTAGTTCTAGGTCTAGGCCTAGGGCATTACGTCAAGGGTTTTAGGGCAAGGGCTACAGCTGTTAGGGCTTTAGGTATAGGGCTAGGGATAGCCTCTTAGGGCTTTAGGGCTTGCACTAGGGCTGTTATGACTTTAGGGCTAGGGTTAAAGCTAGTGCTTTTAGGGCTTTAGGGACATTGCTAGGGCTAGGGCTTTAGGGCTAGGTCTAGGGCTAGGGCATTAGGTCAAGGGTTTTCGGGCTAGGGCTAGTGCTGTAAGGGCTTTAGGGCTAGGGCTTGGGCTAGGGCTGTTAGGGCTTTAGGGCTAAGGCAATGCCTTGGACTTTAGGGCGATGTTTAGGGCAATGTATAGCGCTAGGGCATTAGGGAAAGGGCTTTCGGGCTAGGACTAGTTCTGTTAGGGCTTTAGGGCTTGGTCTAGAGCTTATAGGGCTTTAGGGCTAGGGCTGGGGCTAGGGCTGGTAGGGCTTTAGGGCTAGGGGTCTTATGGATTTAGGGCTAGGGCTAGTGCTGATAAGGCTTTAGGGCTAGGGCTGGGGCTAGGGCTGTTAGGGCTTTACGACTATGGCTGTAGGGGCTTTAGGGCTAGGCTTATGGCTGTTAGGGCTATAAAGCTAGGGATAGGGATAGGGATAGGACTAGGGCTAGGGCTGATAGGGCTTAAGGGCTAGGGTTGGGCTATGTCTTATAGGGCTTTAGGGCTAGGGTTAGGGCTAGAGCTCTTAGGGCTTTAGAGCTAGGGCTGTTAGGGCTTTAGGGCCAAGGCCAGGGCTAGGTCTTTAGTGTTACGTTTAGGGCTAGGGCTAGGGCTTGGGCATTAGGGAAAGGGCTTTAGGGCTAGGGCTAGTGCTGTTAGGGCTTTAGGGCTAGGCCTAGGGCTGTTAGGGCTTAAGGGATAGGGCTAGGGCTTTTAGGGCTTTAGGGTTAGGGCTAGGGCTCTTAGGGCTTTAATGCTAAGGCTAGGGCTATTGCTGTTAGGGCTTTAAGGATTGTACTAAGGCTCTTAGGGCTTTAAGGCTCGCGCTAGGGCTAGTGCTGTTAGGGCTTTAGGGATAGTGATAGGTATGTTATGGCTTTAGGGCTAGGGCTAGGGCTAAGGATTTAGGGCTAGGGCTTTAGGGCTAGGTCTATTGCTGTTAGTGCTTTAGGGCTAGGGCTAGGGCTAGGTCTGTTAGTTCTTTATGGCTAAGTCCAGGGCTGCGTTTAGGGCTAGGGCTAGGGCTAGGGCATTAGGGAAAGGGCTTATGGCTAAGGCTAGGTCTTTTAGGGCTTTAGTACTAGGGCTAGAGCTGTTAGGGCTTTCGGCCTAAGTTTAGGGCTGTTAGGGCTTTAGGACTAAGGCCAGGGCTAGGGGTTTAGGGCTGAGGCTTTATGGAAAGGGCTTTAGGGCTAGGGCTAGGGCTGTTAGGGCTTTCAGGCTATGGCTAGGGTTTTAGGTCTAGGGCTATGGCTAGGGCATTACGGCAAGGGCTTTAGGCCTAGGGCTAGGGCTGTTAGGCCATTAGGGCTAGGCCTAGGGCTAGGCCAATGGCTCTTAGGGCTTTAGGTCTAGGTCTAGTTCTAGGGCTCTTAGGGCCTTAAGGCTAAGGCTAGTGCTAGTGCTGTTTGGGCTTTAGGGCTAGGTCTAGTGCTGTTAATGCTTTAGGGCTAGGGCTAGGGCTACATCTGTTAGGGCTTTATGTATAGGGCTAGGGCTAACCTGTTAGGGCTTTAGAGCTAGGGCTAGGGCTAGGGCTAGGGCTGTTATGACTTTAGGGCTAGGGTTAGAGCTAGTGGTTTTAGGGCTTTAGGGACATTGCTAGGGCTAGGGCTTTAGTGCTAAGTCTAGGGCTAGGGCATTAGGTCAAGGATTTTAGGGCTAGGGCCAGTCCTGTTAGGGTTTTAGGGCTCGTGCTTGGGCTAGGGCTGTTAGGGCTTTAGGCCTAGGGAAAGGGTTAGCGCTGTTAGGACTTAGGGCTAGGGCTGTTAGGGCTTTAGGGCTAGTGCTAGGCTTGTTTGGGCTTTAGGTCTAAGGCTTGGGCTATGGCTTTTAGGACTTTAGGACTAGGGCTAGGGCTAGGCCTGTTAGTACTTTAAGGCTAATTCTAGCTATACAGCTTTTAGGGCTTTAGGGATATGGCTAGGGCTAAGGCTGTTAGTCCTTTAGGGCTTTGGCTAGGGCTAGGACTCTTAGGGCTTTAGGG
>NW_006408931.1:1341856-1343043 GCF_000296735.1 Chrysochloris asiatica | reverse complement strand
TATGCACAAGTTCTACTCATCTGCCATGTAGCTACTATACTGTATATGGACATGCTGGACTACTCTGCCATGTAGCTAAGTATAAGTATATGGACAAGTTTGACTCATATTCCTTGTAGCTAGAACTCTGTATATGATAATGTTGCACTACACTTCCATGTTTCTAGCTCTCTGTATATTAACATATAGGATTTTTTTGCCATGTAGTTAGCTCTCAGTATATGGACATGTTGGACTCATCTGCCATGTAGCTAGTACTCTGTATATGGACATGTTGCACTGCTGTCATATAGCTAGCTCTCAGAATATGGACAAGATGGACTCATCTGCCTTGTAGCTAGAACTCTTTATTTGGAAATGTTGCACTACTCCGCTATGTATCTAGCTCTCTATATAAAGTCAAGTTGGACTCATGTGCCTTGTAGCTAGAACTCTGTAAACGGAAATGTATATGGACATGTTGCAGTACTCTGCTATGTAGATTGCTCTAAGTATATGAACAATTTGGACTCATCTGACATGTAGCTTGAACTGTGAATATAGGATTGATAAATTACTCTGCATGTAGATAGCTCTCTTTATATAGACAAGTTAGACTTATCAGTCTTCTAGCTAGTACCCTGTATATGGACATGTTGGACTACTCTGCCATGTAGCAAGCTCTCTGTATAAGGTCATTTTGGACTCTACTGACATGTTTCTACCTCTCTGTACATGGATATGCTGGACTGATCTGTCAGGTAGGTAGCTTCCAGTAAAGGAACATATTGGACTCATCTGCCATGTAGCTAGTACTCTGTTTATGGACATGTTGGACTACTCTGCCATGTAGCTAGCTCTCAGTATATGAACATATTGGACACATTTGTAATGTAGCTAGAACTCTTTATATGGAAATGTTGCACTACTCTGCCATGTAGCTAGCCCTCTGTGTATAGACAAGTTGGAGTCATCTAACTTGTAATTAGAACTCTGTATATGGAAATGTTGCACTACACTGCCATGTGCCTAGCTCTCTGTATATGCACATTTTAGACTCGTATTATATGTAGCCAGCTCTCTGTACCTGGATATGTTGGGCTGATCTGACAAGTAGATAGCTCTCTGTATAAGAACATATTGAACTAGTCTGCCATGTAGCTAGCACACTTTATATGGACATGTTGGCCTACTGCCATGTAGCTAGC
>NW_006408931.1:1324068-1324581 GCF_000296735.1 Chrysochloris asiatica | reverse complement strand
TCCATGTATCTTGAACTCTGTATATGGAAATGATGCACTACTGTGCCATGTTGCTAGCCCTCTGTGTATAGACAAGTTGGACTCATCTGCCTTGTACCTAGTACTCTATATATGGACATGTTGGACTGCTCTGCCATGTAGCCAGCTCTCTGTACATGGATATGGTGGACATATCTGCCAAGTAGGTAGCTCTCTGTATATGAATATATTGGACTTGTCTACCATGTAGCTAGCTATCAGTATAGGGACACGTTGGACACCTCTGCCAGGTAGCTAGAACTCTGTATATGGACATGTTGGACTACTCTGCGATGTAGCTAGCTCTCTGTATATGGATATTTTGGACTCGTCTGACATGTAACCAAGTCTCTGAACATGGATATGTTGGGCTGTAATGCCAAGTATGTAGCTCTCTGTATATTGGACTTGTCTGCCATGTAGCTAGCTCTCAGTATATGGACAAGTTGGACTCATCTGCCTTGAAGTTAGTACCCTGTATATGGACATGTTGGA
>NW_006408931.1:1318252-1320782 GCF_000296735.1 Chrysochloris asiatica | reverse complement strand
GAACTCTGTATATTAAAATGTTGCACTAACCTGCCATGTAGGTAGCTCTCTGTATATGAACATATTGGACTTGTCTGCCAAGTAGCTAGCTCTCTGTACATGGATATGTTGGACTGTTCTTCCAAGCAGGTAGCTCTCTTCATATGAATATATTGAACTCATCTGCCATGTAGGTAGTTCCCTTCATATGGACATGTTGGACTACTCTGCCATGCAGCTAGCTCTGAGTATATGGACACATTGTACGCATCTGCCATCTAGCTAGCTCTCTGTATAAGGACATTTGGGACTCGTCGGCCACGAAGCTAGCTCTCTTTACATGGATATGTTGGACTGATCTTCCAAATAGGTAGCTCTCTGTATATGATCATTACGGACTTGTCTGCTATGTAGCTATCTCTCAGTATATGAACACTTTGGACTTGTCTGCCGTGTAGCTAGAAGTCTGTATATGGATATTTTGGACTCGCCTGACATGTAGTTAGCTCTCTATGCATGGAAATTTAGGACTGATCTGCCATGTAGGTAGCTCTCATTATATGGACATGTTGTACACATCTACCATGTATCTAGAACTCCGTATATGGCAATGTTGCACTACTCTACCATGTTGAGAGCTCTCTGTATATGAACATATTAGACTTGTCTGCCATGTAGCTAGCTCTTAGTATATGGAAATGTTGAACTCATCTGCCCTGTAGCTAGTACCCTGTAGGTAGACCTGTTGGACTACTCTGCCATGAAGCTAGCTCTCACTACATGGACATATTGGACTCATCTGCCAAGTATGTAGCTTTCAGTACGTGGATATGTTGGACTGATCTGCCAAGTAGGTAGTTCTCTTTATATGAACATATTGGACTTGTCTGCCATGTAACTAGCACTCTTTATAGCGACACGTTGGAGTACTGTGACATGTAGCTATCTCTCAGTATATTAATACTTTGGACTCATCTGCCATGTATCTTGAACTGTGTATATGCAAATGTTGCACTACTCTGCCATGTAGCTACCTCTCTGTATATGGACATTTTGGACTCATCTGAAATGTAGCTAGCTCTCACTAAATGGTCATGCTGGACTTATCTGCCATGCGTCTAGTACCCTGTATATGCACATGTTGAACAGATCTGGCGTGTAACTAGCTCTCAGTTTATGGACATATTGGACTCATCTGCCATTTGGCTAGAACTCTCTAGATGGAAATATTGCACTAATCTGCCATGTAGGAACCTCTCTATATATAGACATGTTGGAGTCATGTGACTTGTAGCTAGCCCTGTGAATATACACATGTTGGAATCATCTGCCATGTAGCTAGAACTCTCTATATGGAAATGTTGCACTAACCTGCCATTTAGTTAGCTCTCTGTATATGGACATTTTGGGCTTGTCTGCCACGTAGTTAGCTCTCAATATATGGACATGTTGGACTCATCTGCCATGTAGCGAGTACCCTGTATATGGAAATGTTGCACTGCTCTGCCATGTAGCTAGCTCTCAGTATATGTACACGTTGGACAAATCTAACATGTAGTTAGAACTCTGTATATGGAAATGTTGCACTACTCTCCAATGGAGCTAGCTCTCTGTATAAGAACATTTTGGACTCATTGGCCATGTAGCTAGCTCTCTATACATGGATATGGTGGCTTGATGTGCCAAGTAGGTAGCTTTCTTTATATGAACATATGGGACTTGACTGCCATGTAGAAAGGTCTCATTATATGGACATATTGGACTCATCTGCCATGTAGCTAGTACCCTGTATATGGACTGTTGCTCTACTCTGCCATGTAGATTTCTCTAAGTACATTAATATTTTGGACTCATCTGCCATGTAGCTTGAACTCTGTATATGGAAATGATGCACAACTCTGCCATGTAGCTAGCTCTCTGTATAAAGACAAGTTGGACTCATCTGCCTTGTAACTAGTACCCTGTATATGGACATGTTGGATTACTCTGCAATGTAGCTAGCTCTCTGTATATGGACATTTTGGACTCGTCTGCCATGTAGCTAGCTCTCTGTACATGGATATGGTGTACTGATGTGCCAAGTAGGTAGCTTTCTGTATATGAACATATGGAACTTGACTGCCATGTAGAAAGGTCTCAGTATATGGACATATTGGACTTATCTGCCATGTTGCTAGTACCCTGTATATGGACTGTTGCTCTACTCTGCCATGTAGATTGCTCTAAATACATGTATATTTTGGACTCATCTGCCATGTAGCTTGAACACTGTATGTGGAAATGATGCACTACTCTGCCATGTAGCTAGCTATCTGTATATAGCTATCTGTATATTGAGAGCTAGCTACATGGCAGAAAAGTCCAATATGTTCATATACAGTGAGCTACCTACATGGCAGTTCAGTCCAACTTATCCATATACAGAGAGCTAGATCATGGCAGATGAGTCCAACATGTCCATATAGAGAAAGGTAGCTACATGGCCTTGTAGTGCAACATTTCCATATAAAGGGTTCTAGCTACATAGCAGATGAATCCAACTTGTCCATAT
>NW_006408931.1:1317147-1317697 GCF_000296735.1 Chrysochloris asiatica | reverse complement strand
AGCTAGGTACATGGCAGAGTAGTGCAACATTTCCATATACAGAGTTCTAGCTACATGGCAGATGAGTCTAACGTGTGCATATACTGAGACCAAGCTTCATGGAAGAATAGTCCAACGTGTCGATATATAGAGTACTAGCTACATGGCAGATGAATCCAACATGTCCATATACTGAGAGTTAGCTAAATGGCACAGGAGTCCAAGATGCATATATTTAGAAGGCTATCTACAAGGTAGGTGAGTCCATCATATTTATACACAGAGAGCTGGCTGCATGGCAGATGTGTCCAACATGTCCATATACTGAGAGTTATCTACATGGCAGGTGAGTCCAACATGTGTATGTTTAGGGGGCTAACTATATGGCAGACAAGTCCAATATCTTCACATACAGAGATACAACTACATAGCAGATCAGTCCAACATATCCATATACAGAGAGCTAGCTATATGTAAGAGTAGTGCAACATTTCCGTATACAGAGTTCTAGCTACATGGCAGATGAGTCCAATGTGTTCATATACTGAGAGCTAGCTACATGGCAAAGTAG
>NW_006408931.1:1314310-1316227 GCF_000296735.1 Chrysochloris asiatica | reverse complement strand
AGAGTTCTAGCTACATGGCAGATGAGTCCAACATGTCTATATACAGAGAGTTAGCTACATGACACAGTAGTGCAACATTTCCATATACAGAATTCTAGCTTCATGGCAGAGTAGTCCAAAATGTCCATTTACAGAGTACTAGTTACATGAGTGATGAGTGCAACATGTCCATATGCAGTGAGCTAGCTACATTGGAGAGTAGTGCAACATTTCCATATAAAGGGTTCTACCTACATAGCGGATTAGTCCTACATGTCCATATACCAAGAGCTAGCTCCATGGAAGAGTAGTACAAGATGTCCCTATACAGAGTACTAGCAACATGGCATATGAGTCCAACATATCCACATACTGAGAGCAAGCTACATGGTAGATGAGTCCAATACGTTTATATACAGAAGACTACGTACAAGGCAAATGAATCCAACATGTTCATATAGAGATAGCTGGCTTCATGGCTAATGAGTCCAGCCTGTTCATACACAGAGAGCTAGTTACATGGCTGACGAGTACAAAATGTCCCTATACAGAGGTAGCTTCATGACACAGTAGGGCAATATGTCCATATACAGAGAAATACGTACATGACAGACCTGTGCAATATGTACCTAGACAGAAAGGTACCTACATGGCAGATCAGTCCAGTATATCCATGCACAGAGAGCTAGCTACATGGCAGATGAGTCCAAAATAGCCATATACACAGGTAGCTTATGGCAGAGTAGTGCAACATATCCATATACAGAGTTCTAGCTACATGGCAGATGAGTCCAATGTGTTCATATACTGAGAGCTAGCTACATGGCAGACAAATCCAGTATCTTCATATACAGAGAACTACTACATAGCAGATCAGTCCAACATATCCATGTACATAGAGCTAGCTACATGACAGACGAGTCCAAATTGTCCACATACAGAGAGCTAGCTACGTGGCAGTTGAGTTCAACATGTTCATATACAGAGAGCTTGCTACAATGCAGACGAGTCCAACATGCCCATATACTGAGAGTTAGCTACATGGCAGATGAGTCCAACATGTGTATATTTAGAGGGCTAGCAACAAGGCTGATGACTCCAACATGTTCATACACAGAAAGCTGGATACATAGCAGATAAGTCCAATATCTTCATATACAGAGAGCTAGTTTCATGGCAGAGAAGTGCGACATTTCCATATACCGAGTTCTAGATACATGGCAGATGAGTCCAATGTGTCAATATACTGATAGCTAGCTACATGTCAGAGTAGTCCAACATGTCCATATACGGAGTACTAGCTACATGTACTGAAAGTTAGCTCCATAACAGATGAGTCTAACACGTGCATATTTAGAGGACTAGCTGCAAAGGCAATTGAGTCCAACATGTTAATACAGAGAGTGCTACCTCCATGTCTGATGAGTCCAACGTGTCCATATACAGAGAGATAGTAACACGCCAGACAAGTCTAATATGTTCATATACAGAGAGCTACCTACATGGCAGATGAGTCCAACATATCCATGTGTAGAGAGCTGGCTGCATGGCTGATGAGTTCAACATATCCATGCACAGAGAGCTAGGTGCATGGCAGATGAGCCCAACATGTCCATATACTGAGAGCCAGCTATATGGCAGAGTAGTGCAAAATGTCCACATACAGATTACAAGCTACATGGCAGATGAGCCCAACATGTCTATATACTGAGAGTTAGCTAAATGGCAGATGAGTCCAACTTTTGTATATAGAGAGGACTAGCTAATAGGCAGATAAGTCCCACTTGTTCATACACAGAGAGTTTGCTACATGACTGATGAGTCCCACATGTCCATATACAGAGAGTTAGCTGCATGGCAGACAAGCCCAATATGTTCATATACAGAGAGCTACCTACATGACAGATCAGTCCAACATATCCATGCACAGAGAGCTAG
>NW_006408931.1:1309678-1314210 GCF_000296735.1 Chrysochloris asiatica | reverse complement strand
TTTCCATATACAGAGTTCTAGCTACATAGCAGATGAGTCCAAAGTGTCCATATACTGAGAGTTAGCTTCATGGCAGAGTAATCCAATATGTCCTTATACAGAGTAATAGGTATCTGGCAGATGTGTCCAACATGTCTTTATACTGAGAGTTAGCTACATGGCAGAAGAGTCCAAATTGTGTATATTTAGATGAGTGCAACATGTTCATATACAGAAAGCTGGCTACATGGCTGATGAGTCCAACATGTCCATATAATGGGAGCTACCTACATGGCAAACAAGTCCAATAGGTTCTTCAATCCAACATATCCATGCATAAAGAGCTAACAACATGGCAGACGAGTCCAACATGTCCATATTCAGAGTGCTAGCTACATAGCAGAGTAGTGCAACATTTCCATATACAGAGTTCTAGCTACATGGCAGATGAGTCCAACATGTGTATATATAGATGAATAGCTACAAGGCAGTTGAGTCCAACATGTTCATACAGAGAGAGCTGGCTACATGGCTGATGAGTCTAACATTCCCATATACAGAGAGCTAGCTACATGGCAGACAAGTCCAATATGTTCATATACAGAGAGCTACCTACCAGGCAGATCAGTCCAACATATCCATGCACAGAGAGCTAGCATCATGGCAGACAAGTCCAAAATGTCGATATACTGAGAGCTAGCTACATGGCAGAGTAGTCCAAGGTGTCCATTTACAGAGTTCTAACTACATGGCAGATGAGTCCAACAAGACCATATAATGAGAGTTAGCTAGATGGCACATGACTCCAACTTCTGTATATATTGAGAATTAGGTACAAGGCAGATCAGTCCAACATGTTCATGCAGAAAGAGCTGGCTACATGTCTGATGAGTCCAACGTTTTCATATACAGAGAGCTAGCTACATGGCAGACAAGTCCCATATGTTCATATACAGAGAGCTAGCAACTTGGAAGAGTAGTGCAACATTTCCATATACAGAATTCTACCTACATGGCAGATGAGTCCTACGTGTCCATAAACTGAGGCTTAAATACAAGCAGATGAGTACAACATGTTAATACACAGAGAGATGGCTACATGGCTGATGAGTCTAACATGTCATACAGAGAGAGCTAGCAACATGGCAGGAAATTCCAATATGTTCATGTAAAGAGAGCTACCTACATGGCAGATCAGCCCAACATATTCATGCACAGAGAACTGGCTACATTTCCATGTACAGAGTTATACCTCCATGGCAGAAGAGTTCAACGTGTCCATATACTGAGAGTTAGCTTCATGGCAGATGAGTCCAACATGTGTATTTATAGAGGACTAGGTACATGGCAGATGAGTCCAACATGTCCGTATACTGAGAGTTAACTACATGGCAGATGAATCAAACATGTATATATAGAGAGGACTAGTTACGAGGCAGATGAGTCCAACATGTTCATATACAGAGAGCTAGCTACATGCCAGGCAAGTCTAATATGTTCAAATACAGAGAGCTACCTACATAGCAGATCAGTCCAACATGTACATGCACAGAGAGCTAGCTACATGATATACGAGTCCAACATGTTCATATACAGAGAGCTAGCTACATGGCAGTGTAGTGTAACATTGCCATATACAGAGTTCTACCCACATGGCAGATGAGTCCAACAAGTCCATATACTGAGAGCTAACTATATGGCAGAGTAGTCCAAAATGTCCATATACAGATTAAAAGCTACATGGCAGATAAGTCCAACATGTCCATGTACTGAGAGTTAGCTACATGTCAGACTAGTCCAATATCTTCAGATACAGAGAACTACCTACATAGCATATCAGTCACAAATATACATGTATAGAGAGCTAGCTACATGCAGACGAGTCCAAAATGTCCATAAACAGAGAGATTGCTACATGGCAGAGTAGTGCAACATTTCCATATACAGAGTTCTAGCTACATGGCAGATGAGTCTAACGTGTCCATATACAGAGAGCTTGCTATATGGCAGATGAGTCCAACATGTGTATATTTTGAGGGCTAGGTTCAAGACAGATGAGTACAGCATGTTCATACACAGAGTGCTGGCTACATGGCTAATACAGAGTACTAGCTACATGGCAGAGTACTCCAACATGTCCATATACTGAGAGCTAGCTACATGGGAGATGAATCAAACATGTGTATATTTTGAAGGCTAGGTTCAAGACAGATGAGTACAACATGTTCATACACAGAGTGCTGGCTACATGGCTAATGAGTCCATCATGTCCATATAATGAGATCTAGCTATATGGCAGACAAGTCCAATATATTCATATACAAAGAGCTACCTACATGGCAGATCAGTCCAACATATCCATGTTCAGAGAGGATAGCTACATGGCAGACAAGTCGAAAATGTCCATATACGGAGAGCTAGCTACATGGCAGAGTAGTGCACGTTTCCATATACAGAGTTCTGGCTATATGGTATATCATTCCAGCATGTCCATATACTGAGAGCTAGGTACATAGCAGACAAGTCCAATATCTTCATATACAGATAGCTACCTATTAGGCAGATCAGTTCAACATATCAATGTTCATACACAGAGAGCTAGCTACATGGCAGAGTAATGCAACATTTCCATATACAGACTTCTAGCTACATGGCAGATGAGTCCAACGTGTCCATATACAGAGAACTAGCTACATGGCAGAGTTGTGCACCATATCCATATACAGAGTTCTAGCTACATGGCAGATGAGTCCAACATGTCCATATACTTCGAGAATGCTACCTGCAAGAGTCGTCCAACATGTCCATATATAAAGTATTAGCTACATGGTAGATGAGATCAAAATGTCCATATACTGAGAGTTAGCTACATGGCAGATGAGTCCAACATGAGTATGTTTAGAGGGCTAGCTACAAGGCATATAAGTTTAACATGTTCATACACAAAGAGCTGGCTACATGGCTTATGATCCAATATGTCCAAAACAGAGAGCTAGCTACATGGCATACAAGTCCAATATGTTCATATACAGAGAGCTACCTACATGGCAGATAGTCCAAAATGTCCATATACAGAGAGCTAGCTACATGGCACAGTAGTGCAACATTTCCATATACAGAGTTCTAGCTACGTGGCAGATTAGTCCAATGTGTACACATACTGAGAGCTGGCTTCATGGAAGAATATTCCAACATTTCCATATACAGAGTACTATCTACATGGCATATGAGTCCAACATGTCCATATACTGAGAGTTAGCTACATGACAGATGAGCTTAACATGTGTATATTTAGAGGGCTAGCTAAAAAGCAGATGAATCCAACATGTTCATACAAATAAAGCTGGATACATGGCAGATGAGTCCAATATGCCCATATACTGAGAGTTAGCTACATGGCAGATGAGTCCAAAATGTGTATATTTAGATTGCTAGCTACAAAGGCAGATGTGTCCAACATGTTCGTACAAAGAGAGCTGACTACATGGCTGATGAATACAACATGTCCATATAATGAGAACTAGCTACATGGCAGACAAGTCCAGTATGTTCATATACCGAGAGCTAGCTACATGACAAAGTAGTGCAACATTTCCTTATACAGAGTTCTAACTACATGGCAGATGAGTCCATGTTGTCCATATACAGTGATCTAGCTACATTGCAGTGTGCTGCAACATTTCCATATACAGAATACTAGCTACATGGTAGATGAGTCCAACGTATCCATATATTCAGAGCTAGCTACATGGCAGAGTAGTCCAACATGTCCATATACAAAGTACTAGCTACATGGCTGATGTGTCGAACATGTCCATATACTGACATGTCCATATACAGAGTAGTGCAACATTTCCATTTACACAATTCTAGCTAAATGGCACATGAGTCCCAGGTGTCCAGATACTGAGAGCTAGCAACATTGCAGACAAGTCCAATATGTTCACACACAGAGAGCAACCTACATGGCAGATCAGTCCATCATATCCATGTAAAGAGAGCTAGCTACATGGCCGACGAGTTTAAAATGTCCATAGACAGAGAGCTACCTATATGGTAGGGTAGTGCAACATTTCCATATACAGAATTCTAGTTACATGGAAGAGGAGTCCAACGTGTCCATGTAATGAGAGCTACCTTCATGGCAGTGTAGTCCAACATGTCCCTATATAAATTACTAGCTACATGGCAGATTAGTCCTACATGTCCATATACAGATAGATAGCTACATGACAGACAAGTCAAATATGTTCATATACAGAGAGCTACCTACATGGCAGATCAGCCCAACATATCCATGCACAGAGAGCTAGCTACATGGCAAACTAGTCCAATATGTTCATATACAAAGAGGTACCTACAGGGAAGATCAGTCCAATACATCCATGTACACAGAACTAAGTACATGGCAGATGAGTCCAAAATGTCCATAGACAGAGAGCTAGCTACATGGCATAGTAGTACAACAATTCCATATACAGAGATATAGATACATGTCAGATGAGCCCAACGTGTATATGTACTGAGAGCTAGCTACATGGAAGAGTAGTCCA
>NW_006408931.1:1294297-1302193 GCF_000296735.1 Chrysochloris asiatica | reverse complement strand
TGTTCATATATAGAGAGAGCTACCTAAATGGCAGGCTGGTGCAACAGTTCCTTATACAGAGTTCTACCTACATGGCAGATGTGTCCAAAATGTCCATATAAAGAGAGCTAGCTGAATGGCAGTGTAGTGCTTCATTTCCATATATAGAGTTCAAGCTACATGGAAGATGTGTCCAACATGTCCATATTATGAGAACTAGCTACATGGAAGACTAGTCCTACATGTCCATATACAGAATGCTAGCTACATGGCAGATGTGTCCATCGTGTCTATATACTGAGAACTAGCTACATGGAAGAGTACTCCTACATGTCCGTATACAGAGTTCTAGTTACAAGGCAGATGACTACAACTTATCTATATACTGAGAGCTACCTACGTGGCAGAGTAGTGTATCCTTTCCATATACAGAATTCAAGCTACATGGCAAACGAGTCCAATATGTTCATATAAAGAGAGCTACCTACTTGGCACATCAATCAAACATATCCATGCAGAAGGAGCTCTCTACATGTCAGACAATTCCAATATGTCCCTATATAGATAGCTAGCTACATGGCATGGTAGTGCAATATTTCAAAATACAGAATTCTAGCTACAAAGCAGATGAGTACAACTTGTCTATATACAAAGAGTTAGCTACATGGCAGGCAAGTGCAACATTTACATATACAGAGTTCTAGCTACAAGGAAGATGAGTCCAACTTGCCTATATACAGAAAGCTAGCTACATGGCAGAGTAGTGCAACATGTCCATATACAGAATACTTAGTACATGGAAAATGAGTCCAACATATCCATACAATGAGAGCTAGCTTCATGTCATCCAAGTCCAATATGTTCATATACAGAGAGCTACGTACATGTCAGGCTAGTGGAACATATCCTTATACAGAGTTTCAGCTGCATGGAAGATGTTTCCAAATTGTCCATATACAGAGAGCTAGTTAAATGGCAGAACAGTGCCTCATTTGCATATATAGCGTTCAAGCTACATGGAAGATGTGTCCTACATGGCAGACAAGTTCAACATGTTCATCTACAGAGAGCTAGCAATAATGGCAGGGTAGTGCACCATATCCATATACAGAGTTTATCTACATGGCAGATGTGTCCAACATGTCCATACACTGAGAGCTAGCTACATGGCAGACATGTCCAATATGTTCATATACAGAGAGCTACATATTTGTCAGATAAGTCCAACACATCCATGCACAGAGAGGTAGCTACATGTCAGACGAGTCCAAAATGTCCATATACAGAGAGCTAGCTACATGGCAGTGTATTTCAACATTTCCATAAACAGAGTTCTAAGTACAAGGCAGATGCATCCAACTTGTCAATATACAGAGAGCTAACTGACATGACAGGGTAGTGCAACACTTCCAAATGCAAGGTTCTACCTACAAGGCATATGAGTCCAAGTTGTCTATATACAGAGAGCTTGCTACATGGAAGAGTAGTGCAACATTTCCAAATACAAGGTTCTAGCTACAAGGCAGATAAGTCCAACTTGTCTGTATAAAGAGAGCTAGCTACATGGCAGAGTAGAGAAACATGACCATATACAGGGTACTAGGTACATTGCAGATGAGTACAATATGTCTATATACTGAGAGATAGCTACATGGTAGACATGTCCAATATGTTCATATACAGAGAGCTACCTACTTGGCAGATAAGTCCAACATATTCATGTACTGAGAGCTACCTACATGACAGATGAGTCCAATGTGTCCAAATACTGAGAGATAGCTACATGGCAGAGTAGTCCAACGTGTCCATATACAGGGTACTAGCTACATGGCAGATGAATCCAGCATGTCCTTATACTGAGAGCTAACTCCATGGCAGACAAGTCCAATATTTTAATATACAGAGAGCCAGCTACATGGCAGAGTAGTGCATCATTCCAATATTCAGAGTTCTAGCTGCATGACAGATGAGTCCAACATGTCCATATACTGAGAGCAACCTACATGACAGATCAGTCCTAAATATCCATGCACAGAGAGCTAACTACATGTGAGATGAGTTCAAAATGTCCATATACAGAGTTTTAGCTACACGGCAGATGTGTCCAACGTGTCCATATACAGGATACTAGCTACATGACAGATGACTCCAACTTGTCCATATACAGAGAGCTAGCAACATGGTAGAGTAGGGAAACATTTCCATATACAGAATTCTAGCTACTTTCAGATGTGTTCAACATGTCCATATACTGAGAGCTACCTATTTGGCAGATCAGTTCAACATGTCCATATACAGGGTACTAGCTTCCTGGCAGATCAGTCCAACATGTCCATATACAGAGAGCTAGGTACATGGCAGAGTAGTGCCACATTTACATATACAGAGTTCAAGCTACATGGCAGATGAGTCCAATATGTCTATATACAGAGAGGTAGCTACATGGAAGATGAGTCCAATATGTCCATATTCAGAAAGCTAGCTACATTGCAGTGTAGTGTATCGTTTCCATATACAGAGTTCTAGCTAAAAGGCCGATGAGTCCAACTTGTCTATATCCTGAGAGCTACCTACATGTCAGAGTAGTGCATTATTTCCATATACAGAGTTCAAGCTACATGGCAAATGAGTCCAACTTGTCTATATCCTGAGAGCTACCTACATGGCAGAGTAGTGCATTATTTCCATATACAGTGGTCAAGCTACATGGCAGAGGAGTCCAACTTGTCTATATACAGAGAGCTAGGTACATGGCAGAGTAGTGCAAAATGTCCATATACAGGGTATTAGCTACGTGACTGATGAGTTCAACATGTCCTTATACTGAGAGCTAGCTACATGACAGACAAGTCTAAAATGTTCTTATACAAAGAGCTAGCTACATGGCAGGGTATTGCAACATTTCCATATACAGTGTCCTAGCTACTTGGCAGATGTGTCCAATATGTCCATATACTGAGAGGTAGCTACATGGCAGACAAGTCCAATATGTTCATATACAGAGAGCTAGCTACATGGCAGGGTAGTGCACTATATCCATATACAGAGTTCTAGCTACATGAAAGATGTGTCCAACATATCCATACACTGAGAGTTACCTACATGGCAGAGTAGTCCAACATGTCCATATACTGGGTACTAGCTTCATGACAGATGAGTCCAACATGTCCATATACTGAGAGCTATCTACATGGCAGACATGTCCAATATGTTTATATACAGAGAATTACATACTTGGCAGTTCAGTCCAACACATCCATGCACAGAGAGTTAGCTTCATGTCAGACGAGTCCAAAATGTCCATACACAGAGAGCTAGCGACATGGCAGTGTAATTCAAAATTTACATATACAGAGTTCTAGCTACAAGGCAGATTAGTACAACTTGTCAATATACAGAGAGCTAACTACATGACAGGGTAGTGCAACACTTCCAAATGCAAGGTTCTACCTACAAGACATATGAGTCCAAGTTGTCTATATACAGAGAGCTTGCAAAATGCAGAGTAGTGCAACACGTCCATATACAGGGTACTAGCTACATGGCAGATGAATCCAATATGCCTATATACTGAGAGATACCTACATGGCAGACATGTCCAATATGTTCATATACAGAGAACTACCTACATGGCAGATAAGTCCAACATATTCATGTACTGAGAGCTACCTACATTGCAGATGAGTCCAACATGTCCATACTGAGAGTTAGCTACATGGCAGATGAGTCCAATATGTTCATATACAGAGAGATACCAACTTGGGAGATCAGTCTAACCTCTCCATGCACTGAGAGCTATCTACATAGCAGATGAGTCCAACTTGTCCATGTACTGAGAGACAACTACATGGCAGAGTAGTCCAATGTGTCCATATACAGTGTACTAGCTACATGGCAGATAGAGTCCAGCATATACTGAGAACTAGGTCCATGCAGACAAGTCCAATATGTCAATATACAGAGATCCAGCTACATGGCAGAGTAGGGCATCATTTCCATATTCAGACTTCTAGCTGCATTTCAGATGAATCCAACGTGTTCATATACTGAGAGCTACTTACATGGCAGATCAGTCCTAAATATCCATGCGCAGAGAGCTAACTACATGTCAGAAGTCCAAAATGTCCATATACAGAGTTCTAGCTACATGGCACATGTGTCCAATGTGTCCATATACTGAGAGCTAGCTACATGGCAGAGTAGTCCAACACGTCCATATAAAGGGTTCTAGCTACATGGCAGAAGACTCCAACTTGTCTATATACAGAGAGTTAGCTACATGGTAGAGCTGGGTAACATTTACATATACAGAATTCTAGCTACATGGCAGATGTGTCCAACGTGTCCATATACTGAGAGCTACCTACTTGGCAGATTAATTCAACATGTCCATAAACTGAGAGCTAGCTAAATGGTAGACAAGTCCAAAATGTCCACATACAGAGAGCTAGGCCCATGGCAGAGTAGTGCCGCGTTTCCATATATAGAGTTCAAGCTACATGGCAGATGAGTCCAACATGTCTATATACAGAGAGCTAGCTACATGGTAGACAAGTCCAATATGTCAACATACAGAGAGTTAGCTACATGACAGGGTAGTGCAACGTTTCCATAAACAGAGTTCTAGCTAAAAGGCAGATGAGTACAACTTGTCTATATCCTGAGAGCTACCTACAGGGCAGTGCAGTGCATTATTTCGATATACAGAGCTCAAGCTACATGGCAGATGAGTCCAACTTATCTATATACAGAGAGCTAGGTACATGGAAGAGTAGTGCAATATGTCCATATACAGGATATTAGATACATGAATGATGAGTTCACCATTTCAATATACTGATAGCTAGCTACATGGCATGGTAGTGCAACATTTCCATATACAGTGTCCGAGCTACTTGGCAGATGTTTCCACCATGTCCATATACTGAGAGCTAGCTACAAGGCAGAGTAGTCCAACATGTCCATATACTGGGTACTAGCTACATGACAGAAGAGTCCAACATGTCCATACACTGAGAGCTAGCTACATGGCAAACATGTCCAATATGTTCATATACAAAGAGCTACATACTTGGCAGTTCAGTCCAACATATCAATGCACAGAGAGGTAGCTACATATCAGACGAGTCCAAAATGTCCATATACAGAGAGCTAGCTTCATGGCAGTGTAATGCAACATTTCCGTATACAGAGTTCTCGCTTCGATGCAGATGAGTCCAACTTGTCAATATACAGAAAGGTAGCTACATGGCAGGGTAGTGCAACATTTACAATTACAAGGTTCTAGCTACAAGGCAGATGAGTCAAACTTGTCTATATACAGAGAGCTAGCTACATGGCAGAGTAGTGCAACATGTCCATATACAGGGTAGTAGCTACATGGCAGACGAGTCTAACATGTTCACATACAGAGAGCTAGCTACATGGCAGTGTAGTGCAACATTTCCATATACAGAGTTCTAGCTACAAGGTAGATGAATCCAACTTGTCCATATAGTGACAGCTAGCTTCATGGCAGAGTGGTCCCAGATGTCCATATACAGGGGACTATATACAAAGCAGACGAGTCTAACATGTCCATATACTGACTGCTAGCTACATGGCAGAGAACTCCAATATGTTCTTATACACATAGCTACCTACTTGGCAGATCAGTCCAACATATCCATGTATAGACAGCTAGCGACATGGCAGACGAGTTCCAAATGTCCTTATACAGAGAGCAAGCTACATGGCAGAGAAGTGCAACATTTCCATATACAGAGTTCTAGCTAAAAGGCAGATTTGTTCAACTTGTCTGTATACAGAGAGGTAGCTACATGGCAGTGCAGAGCAACATTTCCATATAAAGAGTTCTAGCTTCAATGCAGATGAGTCCAACTTGTCTATATATAGAGAGGTAGGTACATGGCAGAGTAGTGCATCATTTCCATATACAGAGTTCAAGTTACATGGCAGATAAGTCCAACTTGTATATATATACATAGAGCTAGCTATATGGCAGAGTAGTGCAACATGTTCATATAGGAGACTAGGTACATGGCAGATGAGTCCATCATGTACATATACTGAGAGCTAGCTACATGGCAGACAAGTCTAAAATGTTCATATACAGAGGGCTAGCTACATGTCAGGGTAGTCTAACAATTCCATTTAAATAATTCTAGCTGCTTGGCAGATGTGTCAAACATGTCCATATACTGAGAGCAAGCTACATTTAAGGGTAGTGCAACATTTTCATATACAGGGTTCTAGATACAAGGCAGATGAGTCCAATTTTTCCTAATAAGAGAGCTAACTACAAGGCAGATTAATGCAGCATTTCCATATACAGAGTTCTAGCTTAAAGACAGATGAGTCCAACTTGTCTGTGTACAGACAGCTAACTACATGGCAGTGTAGAGCAACATTTCCATAAACTGAGTTCTAGCTACAATGCAGATGAGTTCAACTTCTCTATATAGAGAGAGTTAGCTACATGGCAGGGTAGTGCAACATTTCCATATACAGAGTTCTATCTCAAAGGCAGATGAGTCCAACTTGTCTGTATACTGAGAGCTATCTACATGGCAGAGTAGTGCACCATATACATATATAGATTTGAAGTTACATGACAGATGAGTCCAACTTGTCTATATACAGACAGCAATCCAAATGGCAGAGTAGTGCACCATATCCATATACAGGGTATTAGCTACATGGCAGATTAGTACAACTTGTCTATATTCAGAGATCTAGCTACATGGAAGTGTAGTGCAGCATTTCCATTTACATAGATCTAGCTACTTGGCAAATGTGTCCAACGTGTCCATATACTGAGACCTAGCTAAATGTACGGGTAGGGCAACATGTCCATATACAGAGTACTAGCTACATGGCAGATGAATCCAACATGTCCATATACTTAGAGCTAGTAACATGACAGACAATTCCAATATGTTCATATAGAGAGTGCCAGCTACATGGCATGGTAGTGCACCATTTCCCTATACAGAGTTCTAGCTACATGGCAGATGTGTCCAATGTGTCCATATACTGAGAGCTAGCTACATGGCAGAGTAATCCAACCTGTCCATATACAGGGTACTAGCTACATGACAGATGAGTCCAACATGTCTCTATACTGCTAGCTAGCTACATGGCCAAGAATTCCATTATGTTTATATACAGAGAGCTACATACTTGGCAGATCAGTCCAACATGTCCATGCACAGAATGCAAGCTACATGTCAGACTAGTCCAAAATGTCCATATACAGAGATCTAGCTACATGCAGGCTAGTGCACCATTTCCATATACAGAGTTCTAACTACAAGGCAGATGAGTCCAACTTGTCTATATACAGAGAGCAAGCTACATGGCAGGGAAGTGCAACATTTCCATATACAGAGTTCTAGCTACAAGGTAGATTATTCCAACTTGAATATATATTGCGAGTTACCTACTTTACTGATGAGTCCAACGTGTCCATATACTGAGAGCTAGCTACATGGCAGAGTATTTCGACATGTCTATATACAGGGTACTAGCTACATGGCAGATGAATCTAACATGTCCAAATACTGTGAGCTAGCTACATGGCACAAAAGTCCAATATGTTCATATACAGAGAGCTAGCTACATGGCAGAGCAGTGCAACCTTTCTATATACAGAGAGCTAGCTACATGGCAGAGCAGTGCAACCTTTCTATATACAGAGTGCAAGCTACATGGCACATGTGTCCAAAGTGTCCATATAGTGAGAGTTAACTACATGGCAGATCAGTCCTTAATATCCATGCATAGAGAGCTAACTACATTTTAGATGAGTCAAAAATGTCCATATACAGATTTCTAGCTACATGGCTGATGTGTCCAATGTGTGCATATAATGAGAGCTAGCTACATGGCAGAGTAGTCATACATTTCCATATACAG
>NW_006408931.1:1291511-1293661 GCF_000296735.1 Chrysochloris asiatica | reverse complement strand
ATGGCAGATGAGTCCAACATGTCCATATATTGAGAGCTAGCTACATAACAGACAAGTCAAAAATGTTCAAATTCAGAGAGCTAGCTAGGTGGCAGGGTAGTGCAACATATCGATATACAGTATACTAGCTGCAAGGCAGATGTGTCTAATGTGTCCATGTACTGAGAGCCTGCTACATGGCAGAGTAGTCCCACATGTCCATATACAGGGTACTAGCTACATGGCAGATGAGTCCAAATGGTTCATATACTGAGAGCTAGCTAAATGGCAGGTAAGTCCAAAATGTTCATATACAGAGAGCTAGGTAAGACAGAGTAGTACAGCATTTCCATATACAGAGTTTAAGCTACATGGCAGATGAGTCTAAAGTGTTCATATAAAGAGAGCTAGCTACATGGCAGAGTAGTCCAACATATCCATATATAGAGTTCTAGCCACATGGCAGATGTGTTCAACGTGTGCATATACAGACAGCTAGCTACATGGCAGTGTTGTGCAAAATTTCCATATACAGAGTTCTAGCTACAAGCCAGATTAGTCCAAGTTGTCCATATACTGAGAGCTAGTTACATGTCTGACAAGTCCAAAATGTCCACATACAGAGAACTAGCTACTTGGCAGGGTAGTGCAACATGTCTATATACAGGGTACTAGCTACATAGCACATGAGTCCAACATGTCCATGTACTGAGAGCGAGCTACATGGCAGACAAGTCTCAAATATTCATATACAGAGAGTTAGCTAGATGGCAGATGTGTCCAATGTGTCCATATTCTGAGAGCTAACTACATGGCAGAGTAGTCCAACATGTCCATATACAGGGAACTAGCTACATGGCAGATGAGTCCAATATGTTCATATATAGAGAGCTATCTACTTAGCAGGTCAGTCCAACACATCCATGTACAGAGAGATAGCAACATTGCAGAAAAGTCCAATATGTTCATATACAGAGAGATACTACATAGCCGGCCTGAGCAACATTTACATATACAGAGTTCTAGCTACATGCCAGATGTGTTCAACGTGTACATATACTGAGTGCTAGCTAATGGCAGAGTTTTCCAACATGTCCATATAAAGACTTCTTGCTTCATGGCAGATGTGTCCACCGTGTCCTTATACTGAGAGCTAGCTACATGGCAGAGTAGTCCTATATGTCTATATACAGAGTTCTAGTTACATGGAAGATGTGTCCAACATGTCCATACACAGAGCTAGCTACATGGCAGAATAGTCCAACACGTCCATATACAAGGTACTAGCTACATGGCAGATGATTCCAACATGTCCATATACTGAGAGAAGCTACATGGCAGACAAGTCCAATATGTTCATATGCAGAGAGCTAGCTACATGACAGAGTAGTGCAACATTTCCATATACAGAGTTCTAGCTACAAAGCAGAGGAGTTCAACTTGTGTATATACAGAGAGCTAACTATATGTCAGGGTAGTGCAACATTTCCATATACAGAGTTATGGCTACCAGGCAGATGAGTCCAACTTATTCATATACTGGGAGCTAACTACATTACAGATGAGTCCAAAATATCCTTATACAGAGAGCTAGCTACATGGCAGCGTAGTGCATCTTTTCCATAAACAGAGTTCAAGCTACATGGAAGATGAGTCCAAAGTGTCCATATACTGAGAACTAGTTATATGGCAGAGAAGTCCAATATGTTCATATACAGAGAGCTAGATACATGGCAGAGTAGTGCAACATTTCCATATACAGAGTTCTAGCAACAAGACAGATGAGTCCCACTTTTGTATATATGGAGAGGTAGCTATATGGCATGGTAGTGCAACATGACCATATTCCGAGTTCTAGCTACGAGGCATATCAGTCCAACTTGTCTATATGCTGAGAGCGCCTTCCTAGACTAACTGTTGATTCCTGGCTTAGAGGCGGGGTCAACCAACTTAGAGACCCACAAACCCAGTCCATAGCATCTCACTAAAAACCAGTCGCCCCTAACACAAGGAGATTCCTATTTAACAGCAACCATGCAACAGCCACTCGTCTGTGTGTCGTGCTGTGGTGGTTTGAATTGCTGTGATTCTGAGGGCTATGCCACGGGTATTTTAAATAACCAGCAGGGTTACCCATGGTGGACAGTTTTCAGATGAGCTTTCAAACAAAG
>NW_006408931.1:1286336-1288995 GCF_000296735.1 Chrysochloris asiatica | reverse complement strand
GGAGGGAACAGTTGCTGGAATAGGATGTCATGCTGGGTAAAATGGAGGGTCAGAGAAAAAGAGGAAGACCACCAACGAAATGGATCAGCCAGGTGACATCATTGATGGTGTCAAGTATGGCGGCTGTAGTGAGGTTGGGTCAGGATCGGAAATTGATTCGTTCTGTTGTTCAGGGGGTCGCTATGAGTCGGTTCCGACTCGATGGCACCTGACAACAACAACAATAACCTAAATGGCAGAGTAGTGCATCATTTCCATATAGAGAGTTCAAGCTAAATGGCAGATGAGTCCAACTTGTCTATATACAGAGAGTTAGCTACATGGCAGAGTAGTGCAACATGACCATATGCAGGGTACTAGCTCCATGGCAGATGAGTCCAACATGTCCATATACTGAGAGCTAGCTATATGACAGACAAATCCAATATGATCATATACAGAGAGCTAGCTACATGGCAGAGTAGTGCATCTTTTCCATATACAGAGTTCTAGCTACATGGCAGATGCGTCCAATGTGTGCTTATACTGAAAGCTACATACATGGCAGATCAGTCCTAAATATCGATGCACAGAATGCTAACTACATGTGAAATGAGTCCAAAATGTCCATATACAGATTTCAAGCTACATGGAAGATCTGTCCAACGTGTCCATATACTGAGAGCAAGCTACATGGCAGAGTAGTCCAACATGTCCATATACAGGGCAATAGCTACATGGCAAATGACTTCAACTTCTCTACATACAGAGAGCTAGTTACATGGCAGATTAGTGCTACATTTCCATGTACAGAGTTTTAGCTACATGGCAGATGTGTCCAATGTGTACATATACTAAGAGCTAGCTACATGGCAGAGTAGTTCAACATGTCCATATACAAGGAACTAGCTACATGGCAGATGAGTTCAATATGTTCATATACAGAGAGCTACATACTTGACAGATCAGTCCAACATATCCATGTACAGAGAGCTAACTCCATGGCAGACGAGTCCAAATTGTCCATATACAGAGTTCAAGCGACATGGTAGTTGTGTCCAACATGTCCTTATACTGAGATCTAGTTACATAGTAGGTCGTCCAATATGTCCATATACATGCTACTAGCTACATGGCAGATGACTCCCACTTGTCTATATACATAGAGAAATCTACATTGCAGAATAGTGCAACATTTCCATATACAGAGTTGTAGATAAATGGCAGATGTGTCCAACGTATCCTATATACTCAGACCTACCTACTGGGCAGATCTGATCAACATGTCCATATACAGGGTATTAGCTACTTGGCAGAATAGTACAACATGTCCATATACCGAGAGCTAGCTAAATGGCAGACAAGTCCAAAATTTCCATATACAGAGAGCTAGCTACCTGGCAGGGTAGTGCAACATTTCCATATACAGAGTTCAAGTTAAATGGCAGATGAGTCTAAAGTGCTCATATACTGAGAACTACCTAAAAGGCAGAATAGTCCAACATGTCCATTTACAGGGTAATAGCTACCTGGCAGATGAGTCCAACATGTCCATATACTTAGAGCTAGCTACATAGCAGCCATTTCCCAAATGTCCATATACACAGAGCTAGCTAGATGGTACATATGTCCAATGTGTCCATATACTGAGAGCTAGCTACATGACAAAGTAGTCCAACATGTCCATATACAGGGAACTAGCTACATGGCAGATGAGTCCAAAATGTTCATATACAGATAGCTAGCTACATGGCAGGGTAGTGCAACATTTCCATATATAGAGTTCTACTTACAAGGCAGCTGAGACAAACATGTCTATATACAGATAGATAACTGCATGGAAGAGTAGTGCAACATTTCCATATACAGAGTTCTAGCTATAAGTCAGATAAGTCCATCTTCTCTATATACTGAGAGCAAGCTTCGAGGCCGACAAGTCAAACATGTCCATATACAGGGTACCAGATATAAGGGAGATGAGTCCAACATGTCCATATACTGAGTGTTATTAGCTACATGGCAGACAATTCCAATATATTCATATACAGAGAGCTACCTACTTGGGAGATCAGTCCAACATATCCATGTACAGAGAGCTAGCTACATGGCAGACGAGTCCAAAATGTCCACATACACAGAACCAGCTACCCAGCAGAGTAGTGCAACATTTCCAGTTAGAGATCTATAGCTACAAGGCAGATTAGTCCAACTTGTTTATATATAGAGAGCCAGCTACTGGGTAGGGTAGTGCAACTTTTCATAAACAGAGTTCTAGCTACAAGGTAGATGAGTCCAACTGGTCTATACACTGAGAGTTACCTACATGGCAGAGTAGTGCATCATTTATACATACAAAGTTCAAGCTACATGCCAGATGACTAAAACTTGTCCATATACATAGAGCTAGCTCCATGGAAGAGTAGTGCAACATGTTCATATATTGAGAGCTAGCTACATGGCAGAGAAGTCTAAAATTTTCATATACAGAGAGCTAGCTACATCTCAGGGTAGTGCAACATTTCCATATACAGAGTACTAGCTACATGGCAGATGAGTCCAACATGTCCATATATAGAGAGCTAGCTACATGGCAGGGTAGAGCAACATTTCCATATACAGGGTTCTAGCTACATGGCAGATATGTCCAATGTGTCAATATATTGAGATCCACCTACATGGT
>NW_006408931.1:1280262-1285776 GCF_000296735.1 Chrysochloris asiatica | reverse complement strand
GGCAGAGTTGTGCATCATTTCCATATACAGAGTTCAAGCTACATGGCAGATGAGTCCAAAGTGTTCATATAAAGAGAGCTAGCTACATGGCAGAGTAGTCCAACATATCCATATATAGAGTTCTAGCCACATGGCAGATGTGTTCAACGTGTGCATATACAGACAGCTAGCTACATGTCAGGGTTGTCCAAAATTTCCATATACAGAGTTCTAGCTACAAGCCAGATTAGTCCAAGTTGTCCTTATACTGAGAGTTAGCTACATGTCACACGAGTCCAAAATGTCCATATACAGAGAGCTAGCTAAACGGCAGAGTAGAGTATCATTTCCAAATAAAGAGTTAAAGTTACATTGCCGATGAGTTCAAAGTGTCCATATACTTTGAGCTAGCTACATGGAAGAGTAGTCCAACATGTCCATATACAAGGTTCTCTCTACAAGGCAGAAGAGTTCAATTTGTCAATATACAGAGAGCTAGCTACATGGCTTAGTAGTGCATCACGTCTATATTGAGAGTTCAAGCTATATGGCAGATGAGTCCAACTTGTCTATATACAGAAAGCTAGCTGCATGGCAGAGTACTGCCACATATCCAAATACAGGGTACTAGCTCCGTGGCAGAGGAGTCCAACATTTCCTTATACTGAGAGCTAGCTACTTATCAGACAAGTCCAATATGTTCATATACAGAGAGTTAGCTACATGACAGGGTTGTGCATCATTTCCATATACAGAGATCTAGCTACATTGCAGAGTAGTCCAACATGTCCATATAAAGGATACTAACTACATGGCATATGAGTCCAACATGTCCATATACTGAGAGGTAGCTACATGGCAGAGAAGTCCATTATGTTCATATACAGAGAACTAGGTACGTGGCAAGGAAGTGCAACATTTCCATATACAGAGTTCTAGCTACATGGCATTTGTGTCAAATGTGTCCATTTAGTGAGAGCTAGCTACATGGCAGAGTAGTCCAACATGTCCATATACAGGGCACTAGCTCTATGGCATATGTGTCGAACGTGTCAATATACTGAGAGCTAGTGACATGGCAGACAAGTCCAAAATGTTCATATACAGAAAGCTACCTACTTGGCAGATCAGTCCAACATATCCATGTACAGAGAACTAGCAACATGGCAGAGTAGTGCATAATAGTTCAAAGTGCCCATATAGAGAGTTCTAGCTACATGGCAGATGTGTCCAACGTGTCCTTGTACTGAGAGCTAGCTATATGTCAGAGTAGGCCAACATGTCCATATACAGGGTACTGGCTACATGACTGATTACTCCAACATGTCCACATATTGAGAGCTAGCTACATGGCAGACAAGTCCAATATTTTCATATACAGAGAGGTACGTACTTGGCAGATCAGTCCAACATATCCATGCACAGAGAGCTAGCTACAGGTCAGACAAGTCCAAAATGTCCATATACAGAGAGCTAGGTAATTGGCTGGGGAGTGCAAGATTTCCATATACAAAGTTTTACCTACATTGCAGATGTGTCCAAAGTGTGCATATACTGAGAGCTACCTACATGGCTGATCAGTCCAAATTTCCATGCACAGAGACCTAGCTACATGCCAGATGAGTCCAAAATGTCCATATACAGAGAGCTAGCTACATGACAGGGTAATTCAACATTTCCGTATACAGAGTTCCATCTACAAGTCAGATGAGTCCAACTTGTCTATATACAGAGAGCTAGTTACATGGCAGAGTAGTACAGCATTTCCATATAGAGGGTTCTAGCTACATGGCCGATATGTCCAACGTGTCTATATTCTGAGAGATAGCTACATTGCAGAGTAGTCCAACATGTCCATATACAGGGTACTAGATACTTGGCAGACAAGTCCAATATGTTCATATACAAAGACGTACCTACTTGGCAGATCCATCCAACATATCCATGTACAGAGAACTAGCAACATGGTAGAGTAATGCATAATAGTCCAAAATGCCCATATAGAGAGTTCTAGCTACATGGCAGATGTGTCCAACGTGTCCGTATACTGAGAGCTACCTATATGGCAGAGTAGTCCAACATGTCCATATACAGAGTTCTAGCTACAGGGTAGATGTGTCCAACGTGTCTATATACTGAGAGCTAGTTACATTGCAGACAAGTCCAATATATTCATAAACAGAGAGCTAGTTACATGGCATGGTAGTGCAATATTTACATATACAGAGTTCTAATTATATGGCAGATGTGTCCATCGTGTCCATATACAGAGAGCTAGCTACATTGCAGGGTAGTGCAACATTTCCATATACAGAGTTCTTGCTAAAAAGCAAGATGAGTCCAACTTGTCTATATAAAAGACAGATGAGTTCACCTTATCTGTATACTTAGAGCTAGCTACATACCAGAAGAGAACATTACGTCCATATACAGAGAGCTAGCTAAATGGCAGAGTAGCACATCAATTCCATATGCAGAGTTCAAGCTAAATGGCAGATGAGTCTAAATTGTCCATATAAAGAGAGCTAACTACATGGCAGAGTACAACATATCCATATACAAGCTACTAGCTACAAGGCAGATGAGCCAATATACAAAGTGCTAGATACATGGTAGAGTAGTCCATCATGTCCATATAAAGGGTACTAGCTACATGGCAGATGAGTCCAACATGTCCATATACTAAGAACAAGCTACAGGCAGACAAGTCCAATATGTTCATATAAAGAGAGCTAACTACATGGCAGGGTAGCGTAACATGTCCATATACAGAGTTCTAGCTACATGGCAGATGTGTCCAACGTGTCCAAATACTGAGAGCTAGCTACATTGCAGAGTAGTCCAACATGTCCATACACAGGGTACTAGTTACTTGGCAGATGAGCCCAAAAAGCCCATATACTGAGAGCTAACAAAACGGCAGACAAGTCGAATATGATCATTTATAGAGAGTCACGTATATGGCAGATTACTATAACATATCCATGTAGAGAGAGCTAACTACATGGCAGTGAAATGCAACATTTCCATATACAGAGTTCTAGCTACAAGGCAGATGAGTCCAACTTGTCTATGTACAGAGAGCTAGCTGCATGGAAGTATAGAGCAACATTTCCATATAGAGAGTTCTAGCTACTTGGCAGATGTTTCCAACGTGCCCATATACTGATAGCTAGCTACATGGCAAAGTACTCCAATATATCCATATACAGGGTAGTAGATACATGACAGACAAGTCCAATATACTCATATACAGAGAGCTACCTACTAGGCAGATCTGTCCAACCTACCCATGTACAGAGAGCTAGATACATGGCAAAGTAGTGTGTCATTTCCATATACAGAGTTCAAGATACATGGCAGATGAATCTAAAGTGTTCATATACTGAGAGCTAGCTACATTGCAGAGTAGTGCAACATGTCCATATACAGAGAACTAGCTACATGGCAGATGAGTCCAACATGTCCATACTGAGAGTTAGCTACAAAATGCAGATGAGTCCAATATGTGTGTATATTTAGAGGGCTAGTTAAGAGGCAGATGAGTCCAACATGTTCATACAGAGAGCTGGCTCCATGGCTGATCAGTCCAACATGTCAATTTACAAAGAGATAGCCTCATGGCAGACAAGTCCAATATGTTCATATACAGAGAGTTACCTACATGCCTGATCAGTCTAACATATCCATGCACAGAGAGTTAGATACATAGCAGGCAAGTCCAAAATGTCCATATACAGAGAGCTAGCTACATGGTAGAGTATTGCAACATTTCCATATACAGAGGTCTAGCTACAAAGCAGATGAGTATAACTTGTCTATATACAGAGAGCTAGCTACATGGTAGAGTAGTGCAACATTTCCAAATACAGAGTTCTAGCTACATGGCAGATGAGTCCAATGTGTCCATATACTGAGAGCTAGCTACATAACAGAGAAGTCCAAAATGTCTATATACAGAGTACTACCTACATGAGGAATGAGTCCAACATGTCCATATACGGAGAGTTAGCTACATGGCAGATGAGTTCAACATGTGTATACATATAGAGGACTAGCTACAAGGCAGATTAGTCCAACATGTGCACACAGAGAGAGCTGGATACATGGATGAGGAGTCCAAAAAGACCATATAAAGGGAGCAATTTTCCTGGCAGAAAAGTCCATTAAGTTCATACACAGAAAGCTAATTACATAGCACATCAGTCCAACATATCCATGCACAGAGAGCTAGCTACATGGCAGATGAGTCCAAAATGTTCATAAACGGAAAGCTGGCTACAGGGCAGAGTAGTGCAAAATTTCCATATACAGAGTACTAGCTTCTTGGCAGATCAGCCCAACATATCCACATCCTGAGAGATAACTTCATGGCAGATGAGTCAATCTTATGTATATATAGAGGACTAGCAACAAGGCTTATGAGTCCAACAAGATCATACAGAGACAGCTTGCTACATGGCTGATGAGTCCAACATGTCCATATACAGAGAGGTACCTACATGGCAGAGAAGTCTAATATGTTTATATACAGAGAGCTACCAAAATGCAGATCAGTACAACATATCCATGTACAGAGAGCTAGATACATGGCAGACGAGTCCCAAAGGTCCATATACAGAGAGCTAGCTACATGGTAGGATAGTGCAACGTTTCCATATACAGAGTTCTGCCTACATGGCAGATGAGTTCAAAGTGTCCATATACTGAGAACTAGCTAAATGGCAGAGTAGACCAACATATCAATATACAGAGTACTAGCTACATGACAAATGAATCCAACATGTCCATATACTGAAAGTTATCTACATGTCAGATGAGACCAACATGTGTATATTTAGAGGGCTAGATATAAGGCAGATGAGTCCAACATGTTCATACAGAGAGAGTTGGCTTCATGGCTGATGAGTCCAACATTTATTTACCAGTACTGAGAGTGGGCTACATGGCAGACAAGTCCAATTTGTTCTTATACAGAGAGCTAACTACATGGCATATAAGTCCAACATATCCATGCACAGAGTGCTAGCTACATGGAAGATGAATCCAAAATGTCCATATAGAAAGAGCTAGCTACACATCAGAGTAGAGCAACATTTCCATGTACACAGTTCTAGCTACTTGGCAGATAAGTCCAACATGTCCATATACAGAGAGCTAGCTACATGGCAGACAAGTCCAAAATATCCATATAGAGAGAGCTAGCTACATGGCAGAGTAGAGCAACATTTCCATGTACACAGTTCTAGCTATATGGCAGATGAGCCCAACATGTCCATATACAAGGAGCTAGCTACATGGTGGACAAATCCAATATGTTCATATACAGATAGCTACCTACAAGGCAGATCAATCCAACATATCCAAAAACCGAGAGCTCGCTACATGGCAGAAGAGTCCAAAAGGTCCATATTCATAGAGCTAGCTATTTGGTAGAGTAGTGCAACATTTCCATATACAGAGTTCTAGCTACATGGCAGATGAATCCAACGTGTCCATATACTGAGAGCTAGCTACATGGTTGTTGTTGTTGTT
>NW_006408931.1:1271430-1280027 GCF_000296735.1 Chrysochloris asiatica | reverse complement strand
AACATGTCCATATACTGAGAGTTAGCTACATGGAAAATAAGTTCAATATGTGTATATATAGAGGACCAGCTAAAAGGCAGATGAGTCTAACATGTTCATCCACAGAGACCTGGTTACATGGCTGATGATTCCAACATGCCCGTATACTGAGAGCTACCTACATGGCACACGAGTCCAAAATGTCCATATACAGAGAGTTAGTTACATAGCATAGTGGAGCAACATTTCCATATACAGAGTTCTAGCTACTGGTAGATGAGTCCAACATGTGCATATACTGAGAGCTAGCTACATGGCAGAGTACTACAACATACAGTGTACTACCTAAATGGCAGATGAGTCCAACATGTACATATCCTTAGAATTAGCTACAAAGTGCATATGAGTCCAACATGTGTATATATAGATGACTTGTTACAAGACAGATGAGTCCAACATGTTCATAGAGAGAGAGCTGCTTCCATGACTGATAATAAGTACAATATGTTCATATACAGAGAGCTAATTACATGGCAGATCAGTCCAACATATCCATGCTCAGAAATCTACATACAAGGCAGAGTAGTCCAACATGTCCATACACAGAATACTAGCTACATGGCAGAGGAGTCCAAATTGTCCATATACTGCGGCTAAGCAACATGGCAGATGAGTCCAACATGTGCATATTTAGAGTGCTAGTTACAAGGCAGATGAGTCCAAAATGTGTATACAGAGAGAGCTGACTACATGGCTGATGAGTCCAACATGTCCATATACTGAGAGCTAGCTACATGGCAGAGAAGTCCAATATGTTCATATACAGAAATATACCTACATGGCAGATCATTCCAACATATTCATGCACAGAGAGCTAGCTACATGACAGATGCGTTCAAAATGTCCAAATACAGAGAGGTAGCTACATGGCAGTGTAGTGCAACATTTCCATATACAGAGTTCTAACTACATGGCAGATAAGTTCAATGTGTCCATATACTGAGAGCTAGCTATGTGGCAGAGTAGTCCAACATGTCCATATACAGAGTACTAGCTACATGAGAGAGGATTCCTACATGTCCATACACTGAGAGTTAGCAACATGGAAGATGGGTCCAACATGTGTATATTTAGAGTGCTAGCTACAAGGCAGATGAGTCCAATATGTTCATATACAGAGAGCTGGCTACATAGCTGATGATTCCAACATGGCCAAATATTGAGTGCTAGCTACATGGCAGATAAGTCTAACATGTTCATATATAGAGAGCTACCTACAGGGAAGATCAGTCCAATATATTCATGCACTGAGAGATAGCTATATGGCATACGATTCCAAAATGTCCATATACAGAGAGATAGCTACATGTCAGAGTAGTACAATTTTTCAATATACAGAGTTCTAGCTACATTGCAGATGAGTCTAACATGACCCTATATATTGAGAGCTAGCTACATGGCAGAGTAGTCCAACATATCCATATACACAGAACAAGATACATGGCAAAAGATTCCAAAATGTCCATATAGGGAGAGGTAGGTACATGGAAGAGTAGTGCAACATTTCCATCTACAGTGTTCTAGCTACATGGCAGATGAGTCCAAGGTGTCCATATACTGAGAGCTAGCTACATGGCTGAGTAATCCAACATGTCCATATAGAGAGAGCTACATATATGGCAGACAAGTCCAATATGTTCATAAACAGAGAGCTACCTACATGGCAAATCAGTCCAACATATGCACGCAAAGAGAGCTACATACATGGCAGAGTAGTCCAATATGTCCATATACAGAGTACTAGGTACATGGCAGATGAGTCCAACATGTCCATATACTGAGAGTCAGCAAAATGGTAGATGATTCCAACATGTGTATATTTAGAGTGCTAGATAGAAGGCAGATGAGTCCAAAATGTTCATACAGAGAGAGTTGTCTACATGGCTAATGAGTCTAACATGTCCATATACTGAGAGGTAACAAAATGGCAGATGAGTCCACCGTGTGTATATTTAGAGTGCTAGCTATAACGCACATGAGTCCAACATGTTCATACTGAGAGAGCTGGCTACATGGCAGATGAGTCCAACATGTCCATAAACTGAGAGGTAGCAACATGGCAGATCAGTCCACCATGTGTATATTTAGAGTGCTAGCTATAAGGGACATGAGTCCAACATGTTCATACAGAGACAGCTGGCTACATGGCTGATAAGTCCAATATGTCCATATACAGAGAGCTAGCTACAGGGCACACAAATCCAATATATTATACAGAGAGCTACGTACATGGCAGATAAGTCCAACATATCCATGCACAGAGAGCTACCTACTTGTCAGAGTAGTCCACCATGACCATATACAGAGTATTAGCTACATGGCAGATGCGTACAACATGTCCAAACACTGAGAGTTAGCTAAAAAAATGCAGATGGGTCCAACATGTGTATATATAGAGGAGTTGCTACAAGGCAGATGAGTCAAAAATGTTCATAAAAAGAGAGCAGTCTACATGGCTGATGAGTACAACATGTCCATACACAGAGAGTTAGCTGCATGGTACACACATCCAATATGTTCATATACAGAGAGCTACCTACATGGCAGATCAGTCCAACATATCCATGCACAGAGAGTTAGCTCCATGGCAGATTAGTTCAAAATGTGCATATACAGAGAGCTAACTTCATGACAGTGTAGTGCAACATTTCCATATACAGAGTTCTAGCTACATGGCAGATGAGCCCAACGTGTCCATATACTGGAATCTAGCTACATGTCAGAGTAGACCAACATGTCCATATACAGAGTACTAGCTACATGGCCAATGAGTACAACATGTCCATATATTGAGAGTTAGCTACAAAATGCAGATGAGTCCAGCATACGTGTATATAGAGGACTTCCTACAAGTCAGATGAGTCCAAAATGTTCATACAGAGAGATCCGGCTACATGGCTGATGATTCCAACATGTCCATACACAGAGAGCTAGCTACATATCAGACAAGTCCAATATGTTCATGTACAGAGAGCTAACTAAATTTCAGATCAGTCCAACATATCTATGCACAGAGAGCTAGCTACATGGCAGATGTGTCCAAAATGTCCATATACAGAGAGATGGCAGATGAGTCCAACGTGTCCATATGCAGAGAGCTAGCTACATGGCAGAGTAGTCCAACATGTCCATAAACAGAGTACTAGATACATGACAGATGAGTCCTACATGTCTATACACTGAGAGTTAGCAACATGGCAGATGAGTCCAAAATGTGTATATTTAGGGTGCTAGCTACAAGGCAGATGAGTCCATCATGTTCATACAGAGAGATCGGTCTACATGGCTGATGAGTCCAACATGTCAATATACAGAGAGCTAGCTACATGGCACACAAGTCCAATAGGTTCATATACAGAGAGCTCTCTACATGGCAGATCAGTCGAACATAACCATGCACTGAGAGCTAGCTACATGGCAGACGAGTCCAAAAAGTGCATAAACAGAGAACTAGATAAATGGCAGAATAAGTGCAACATTTCCATGTACAGAGTTCTAGCTACATGGCAGATGAGTCCAACGTGTCCAAGTACTGAGAGCTAGCTACATGGTAGAGTAGCACAACATTTCAATATACAGAGATTTAGCAACATGTCAGATGAGTCCAACATGTCCATTTACTGAGAGTTCAATATATGGCTGAGTGGTCTAACATGTCCATGTATAGAATACTGGCTACATGGCAGATGAGTATAACATGTGTATTTTTAGAGGGCTAGCTACAAGGCAGATGAGTCCAATATGATCATGCACAGAGAGTTGGCTACATCGCTGATGATTCCAACATGTCAATATAATCAGAGCTAGCTACATGGGAGACAAGCCCAATATGTTCATATACAGTGAGCTACCTGCAGGGCAGATCAGTCTAACATATCCATGCACAGAGAGCTAGCTACATGGCAGATGAGTCCAAAATGCCCAAATACAGAGAAACAGCTATATGGCACAGTAGTGCATCTTTTCCATATACAGAGTTCTAGCTACATTGCAGATGAGTCCAACATGACCATATATTGAGAGCTAGCTACATGACAGAGTAGTCCAACATATCCATATACAGAGTACTAGATACATGGCAGATGCATCCAAAATGACCATTTGCAGAGAGATAGCTACATGGCAGAGTAGTGCAACATTTCCATCTACAGAGTTCTAGCTACATGACAGATGAGTCCAACACGTCCATATAATGAGAGTTAGCAAAATGGCAGATGAGTCTGACGTGTATATTTAGAGTGCTAGCTACAAGGCAGATGAGTCCAACATGTTCATATAGAAAGAGCTGTGTACATGGCTAATGAGTCCAACATGTCCATATACAGAGAACTAGCTCCATGGCACACAAGTCGATTATGTTCATATACAGAGAGCTACCTACATGGTAGCTCAGTCCAACTTATTCAGGCACAGTGAACTAACTACAAGGCAGTTGAGTCTAAAATGTCCATATAGAGAGCTAGCTACATGGCAGAGTAGTGCAACATTTCCATCTACAGAGTTCTAGCTACATGGCAGATGACTGCAACATATCCATATCCTGAGAGATAATTTCATGGAAGGTGAGTCCAACTTATATATATATAGAAGACTAGCAGCAAGGCTTATGAGTCCAACTAGTTCATATAGAGACAGCTTGCTACATGACTGATGAGTCAAACATGTCCATATACAGAGAGCTACCTACATGGCAGACAAGTCTAATATGTTCATATACATAGAGCTACCAAAATGCAGATCAGTACAACATATCCATGTACAGAGAGCTACCTACATGGCAGAGAAGTCCAATATGTTCATATACAGAGAGCTACCTACATGGCAGATCAGTCCTTCATGTCCTTGCATAGTGACATAGCTACATGGCAGAGTAGGTCAAAATGTCCATATACAGAGATCTAGCTACATGGAAGAGTAGTGCCACATGTCCATATACAGAGTACTAGGTACATGGCAGATGAGTCCAACATGTCCATATACTGAGAGTTAGCAAAATGGTAGATGAGTCCAACATGTGTATATATAGAGGACTTGCTACAAAGCAAATGAGTCCAAAATGTTCATACAGAGAGAGCGGGCAACATGGCTGATGAGTCCAACATGTCCATATACAGAGAGGTAGCTACATATTAGACAAGTCCAATATGTTCATGTACAGACAGCTAACTACGTGTCAATTCAATCCAACATATCTATGCACAGAGAGCTAGCTAAATGGCAGATGAGTCGAAAATGTCCATATACAGAGAACTAGTTACATGGCAGAGTAAGTGCAACATTTCCATATACAGAGTTCTAGCTACATGTCAGATGAGTCCAACGTGTCCATTTACTGAAAGCTAGATACATGGCTGAGTGGTCTAACATGTCCATATACAGAGTACTATCTACATGGCAAATGAGTCCAACATGTCCATATACTGAGAGTTAGCAACATGACAGATGAGTCCACCATGTGTATATTTAAAGTGCTAGCTATAAGGCACATGAGTCCAACATGTTCATACAGAGAGAGCTGGCTACACGGCTGATGAGTCCAATATGTCCATATACAGAGAGCTAGCTATATGGCACATAAATCCAATCTGTTCATATACAGAGAGCTACGTACATGGCAGATAAGTCCAACATATCCATGCACAGAGATCTAGCTACACATCAGAGTAGTCCACCATGTCCATATACAGAGTACTAGCTACATGGCAGATGTGTACAACATGTTCATATACTGAGAGTTAGCTACAAAAGGCAGATGAGTCCAATATGTGTATATAGAGAGGATTTGCTACAAGGCAGATGAGTCAAAATGTTCATACAGAGAGAGTGGCTGCATGGCTGATGAGTCCAACATGTCCATACACAGAGAGTTAGCTACATGGCACTCAAATCCAATATTTTCATATACAGAGAGCTACATACATGGCAGATCAGCCCAACATATCCATGCAGAGACAGCTAGCTGCATGGCAGATGAGTCCAAAATGTGCATATACAGAGAGCTAACTACATGGCAGAGTAGTGCAATATTTCCTTATACAGAGTTCTAGCTACATGGCAGATGAGTCCAACATGTCCATATACTGAGAGCTAGCTGCATGGCACAGTAGCGCAACATTTCAATATACAGAGTTTTGGCAACATGTCAGATGAGTCCAACGTGTGTATATATATAGCAGACTAGCTAAAAGGCAGATAAGTCCACGATGTTCATACAGATAGAGCTGGGTACATGCCTGATGAGTTAAACATGTCAATATATAGAGTTCTAGCTACATGACAGATGATTCCAACATATTCATATACTGAGAGCTAGCTACATGGCAGAGTAGTGCAACATTTCCATATACAGAGTCCTAGCTACATGGCAGACGAGTCCAAAATGACCATCTACAGCGGGGTAACTACATGGCAGAGTAGTGCAACATTTCAATATACAGAGTTCTAGCTATATGTCCAATGAGTCCAACGTGTCCATATACCTAGAGCCAGCTACATGGCAGAGTACTCCAACATGTCCTTATACAGTATATTAGCTACATGGCAGATGAGAACAACATGTCCATATATTGAGAGTTACCATCATGGCAGATGAGTCAAACATGTGTATATTTAGAAGGCTAGCTACAAGGCAGATGAGTCCAACATGTTCATACACAGAGAGCTGGCTACATGACTGATGATTCCAACATGTGGATACACTGAAAGCTAGCTACACGACAGACAACTCCAATAGGTTCATATACAGAGAGCTACCTACATGGCAGATCAAACTCACATATCCATTCACAGAGAGCAAGCTACATGGCAGACGAGTCTAAAATGTCCATATACAGAGTGCTGGCTAAATGGCAGTGTAGTACAACTTTTACATATACAG
Source organism: Chrysochloris asiatica (assembly GCF_000296735.1). Classification (NCBI taxonomy): domain Eukaryota; kingdom Metazoa; phylum Chordata; class Mammalia; order Afrosoricida; family Chrysochloridae; genus Chrysochloris; species Chrysochloris asiatica. The sequence continues at coordinate 1,273,111 of NW_006408931.1, read as the reverse complement.
AGTTCTAGCTACATGGCAGATGAGTCCAAGGACTCCATATACTGAGAGCTAGCTACATAGCAGAGTAGTCCTACATGTACATATACAGAGTAGTAGCTACAGGGCATATGAGTCCAAAATGTCCATGTACTGAGAGTTAGCTACATGGCAGATGAGTCCAACATCTTTATATATAGAGGACTACCTACAAGGCAGATGACTCCAACATGTTCATACAGAGAGAGCTGGCTACATGGCTGATTAGTCCAACATGTCCATATACAGAGAGCTAGTAACATGACAGACAAGTCCAATATGTTCATATACAGAGAGCAACCTACATGGTAGATCAGTCCAACATAACCATGCACAGAAAGCTACTACCTTCATAGTAGCAGAACAGTCAAACATATCCTTGCACAGAGAGCTTATTGCATAACAGACGAGTCCAACATGTCCATATACAGAGAGCTAGCTACATGTCAGAGTACTGCAACATTTTCATATACAGAGTTCTAGCTACATGGCAGATGAGTCCAAGAGTCCATATACAGATGGGTAGTTACATGGCAGAGTAGTCCAAGATGTTCATATACAGAATACTAGCTATATGGCAGATGAATCCAGAATTTCCATATTCTGAGAGATAACTACATGGCAGATGAGTCCAACATGTGTATATATAGAGGACTAGCTACAAGGCAAATGAGGCCAACATGTTCATGCAGAGAGAGTAGGAAACATGGCTGATGAATCCAACATATCCATATACAAAGAGCTAGCTCCATGGCAGACAAGTCCAATATGTTCATATACAGAGAGCAACCTACATGGTAGATCAGTCCAACATAACCATGCACAGAAAGCTAGCTACATGGCAGATGAGTTCAAAATATCCATATAGAGAGACCGAGTTACATGGCAGAATAGTGCAACATTTCCATATACAGAGTCCTAGCTACATGCCAGATGAGTCCATGGTGTCCATATACTGAGAACTAGCTACATGGCAGAGGAGTCCAACATGTCCATATACTGAGAGTTAGCTACATGGCAAATTAGTCCAACATGTGTATATTTAGAGGACTAGCTATAAGGCAGATGAGTCCAACATTTTCGTACACAGAGAGCTGGTTATGTGGCTGATCAGTCCAACATGCGTATATACTAAGAGGTAGATACAAGGCAGACAAGTCCAATATGAGCATATACAGATAGCTGCTGAAATGACAGAACAGTCCAACATATCCTTGCACAGTGTGCTAACTACATGGCAGTCAAATCGAAAATGTCCATATACAGAGAGCTAACTACATGGCAGAGAAGTGCAACATTTCCATATACAGGGTTCTAGCTACATGGCAGATGTGTCCAGCGTGTCCATATACAGAATACTAGCTACATGACAGATGAATCCAACCTGTCCATATTCTGAGAGTTACCTACAAAATGCATATGAGTCCAACATGTGTAAATATAGAAGACTTGTTATAAGGCAGATGAGTCCAACATGTGTATATTTAGAGGACTAGCAATAAGATAGATGATTCCAACATATTAATAAACAGAGAACTGTCTACATGGATGATGAGTCCAACATGTTCATATACATAGAGCTAGCTACATGGAAGACAAGTCCAATATGTTCATATACAGAGAGCTACCTACATGGCAGATCAGTCCAACATATCCATGCACTAAG
>NW_006408931.1:1269645-1271274 GCF_000296735.1 Chrysochloris asiatica | reverse complement strand
CTACATGACAGAAAAGTCCAGTGTGTTCCTATACAGAGAGCTAGTTACAGGCAGGGTAGTGTAACATTTCCATATACAGAATTCTAGCTACAAGGCAGATGAGTCCAACGTGTCCATATATTGAGAGTTAGCTACATGACAGAGTAGTGCAACATGTCCATATACTGGGTACTAGCTACATGGCAGATGAGTCCAACATGTCCATATAGTAAGAGCTATCTACATGCAGAAAAGTCCAATATGTTCATATAGAGAGAGCTAGCTACAGGCAGGGTAGTGCAACATTTCCATATACAGAATTCAAGCCGAAAGGCAGATGAGTCCAATATGTTCATATACTGAGAGCTAGCTACATGGCAGACAAGTCCAATATGTTCAAATTCAGAGAGCAACCTACTTGGCAGATCAGTCCAACATGTCCAAGTACAGAGAGCTAGTAACATGGCAGATGATTCCAACATGTCCATATACTGAGAGTTAACTACATGGCAAATGAGACCAACATGTGTATATATTGAGGACTCGCTTCCTGGCTAATGAGTCCAACATGTCCATATACTGAGAGTTAACTACATGGCAGAGAAGTCCAAGATATTCATATACAGAGAGTTACCTACATGGCAGGGTAGTGAAAAATACTCATATACAGAGTTCTAGCTACAGGGCAGATGTGTCCAATGTGTTCATGTACTGAGAGCTAGCTACATGGCAGACAAATCCAATATGTTCATATACAGAGAGTTATCTACTTGGCAGATCAATCCAATATATCCATGTACAGATAGCTAGCTACATGTTAGATGAATTCAAAATGTCCATATACAGAGAGCTAGCTACATGGCAGAGTAATGCAACATTTCCATATACAGAGTTTTAGCTACATGGCAGATATGTCCAAAATGTCCATATACTGTGAGCTACCTACATGGCAGATCAGTCCAACATGTCCATATACTGAGAGCTAGCTGAATGGCATAAAAGTCCAATATGTTCATATACATGGAACTACCTACTTGGCGGATCAGTTCAACATATCCATGTACAGAGAGCTAGCTACATGGCAGACAGGTCCAATATGTTCATATACAGAGAGCTACCTGCCTGGCAGATAAGTCCTATATCCATGTACAGAGATGTAGCTACATAGCAGACAAGTCCAAAATGTCCATATCCAGAGGGCTAGCTACATGGCAGGGTCGTACAACACTTCCATATACAGTGTTCTAGCTACTAGGCAGAGGAGTCCAAATTGTCTATATACAGAGAGCTAGCTACATGGCAGACAAGTCCAATATGTCTATATACAGAGAGCTACCTACTTGTCAGATCATTCCTACATATTCATGTACAGAGAACTAGCTACATGGCAGACAATTCCAAAATGGCTATATACAGAGGGCTAGCAACATGGCAGGCTAATAAACTATTTCCATATACAGAGTTCAAACTACGAGGCAAATAAGTCCAATTTGCCTATATACAGTGTGCTAGCTACAAGGCAGAGTAGAGCAAGATTCCCATATACAGAGTTCTAGCTACATGGCAGATGAGTCCAAAATGTTCATATACAGTGAGCTAGCTACATGGCAGGGTAGTGCAACATTTCCATATACAGAGTTCTAGCTAGAT
>NW_006408931.1:1265043-1269545 GCF_000296735.1 Chrysochloris asiatica | reverse complement strand
CATGGCAGATGAGTCCAAAATGTTCATATACAGTGAGCTAGCTACATGGCAGGGTAGTGCAACATTTCCATATACAGAGTTCTAGCTAGATAGCAGATGTGTCCAACGTGTCCATATACTGAGAGCTACTTACTTGGCTGACAAGGACATTATGTTCATATATCAGAGAGGTACCTACTTGTGAGATGAGTACAACATATCCATGTACAGGAGCTAGCTACATAGATGATGAATCCAAAATGTCCATATACTGAGACCTTGCTACATGGCAGGGTAGTGCAACATGTCCATATATAGAGTTCTATCTTAAAGGCAGATTAGTCCAGCTTGTCTATATCCAGAGAGCTAGCTACGTGGCAGCATAGTGCAACATGTCCATATACACAGTTCAAGCTACATGGAAGATGAGTCCAAAGTGTTCATATACTGACAGCTAGTAACATGGCAGAGTAGTCCAACATGTCCATATACAGAGTTCTAACTACATGGCAGATGTGTCCAAGGTGTCCATATTGTGAGCTAGCTACATGGCAGACAAATTCAATATGTTCATATACAGAGAGCAACTTACTTGGCAGATCAGTCCAACATATCCATGTACAGAGAGGTAGCTACATGACAAATGAGACCATAATGTACATATACCGAAAGCTAGTTACATGGCAGTGTAGTGATATATTTCCATATACAGAGTTCTAGTTACATGGCGGATGTGTCCAATGTGTCCATATACTGAGAGCTATCTACATGGCAGACAAGTCCAATGTGTTCATATTCAGAAAACTACCTACTTGGTAGATCAGTCAATCATAAAGATGTACAGAGACCTAGCTACATGGCAGCCGAGTCCAAAATGTCCATATACAGAGAGCTAGCTACATGGCAGGATAGTGCAACATTTCCATATACAGAATTCTAGGTACAAGGCAGATGAGTCCTACTTGTCTATATACAGAGAGTTAGCTATATGGCAGGGTAGTGCAACAATTCCATGTACAGAGTTCTAGCCACATGGCAGATGTGTCTAACGTGTCCATGTAATGAGATCTAAATACATGGCAGACAAGTGCAATGTGCTCATATTCAGAAAGCTACCTACTTGGCAGATCAGTACTACATATCCATGTAGAGAGATGGAGCTACATAGCAGACGAGTCCAAAATGTCCATATACAGAGGGATAGCTACATGGCAGTGTACTGCAACATTTCCATATACAGAGTTCTAGATACAAGGCAGATGAGTTCAACTTGTCTATATACAAAGAGCTATCTACATGACAGAGTGGTGCAACCTTTCCATATACAGAGTTCTAGCTACATGGCAGATGTGTCAAACATGTCAATATACTGAGAGCTAGCTACTTGGCAGACAAGTCCAATATGTTCATAAAAAGAGAGCTACCTACTTGGCAGATCAATCCAACATATCCATATACTGACAGCTAGCTACATGGCAGATCAGTCCAAAATATCCATTCACAGAGAGCTAGCTACATGTCAGTTGAGCCCAAAATGTCCATATACAGAGAGCTAACTAATATGGTAGAATAGTGCATCAATTCCATATACAGAGTTCAAGCTACATGGCAGATGAGTCCACAGTGTTCATATACTGAGAGCTAGCTACATGGCAGAGTAGTCCAACATGTCCATATACAGAGTTCTAGCTACATGTCAGTTGTGTCCAACGTGTCCATATACCGAGAGCTAGTTACATCGCAGATCAGTCCAATATATCCATGCACAGAGAGCTTGCTACATGTCATACAAGTCCAAAGGGTTCATATACAACGAGCTAGCTACATGGCAGAGTACTGCATCATTTCCTTAAACAGAGTTAAAGCTACAAGTCAGATGAGTCCAAAGTGTTCATAAACTGAGAGCTAGCTACATGGCAGAGTAGTGCAACATGTCCATATACAGCATTCTACCTACATGGCAGATGTGTCCAATGTGTCCATATACTCAGAGCTAGCTACATGCAAGACAAGTCCAATTTGTTGATATACAGAGAGCTACCTATTTGACAGATCATTCCAACATATCCATGTACAGAGAGCGAGCTACAATTCCGAAGAGTCCAAAATGTCCATATACAGAGAGATAGCTACATGGCAGGGTAGTGCAACATTGTCATATACAGAGTTCAACCTAGCAGGCAGATGAGTCCAACGTGTCTATATACTGAGAGCTAGCTACAAGTTAGATGAGTCCAAAATATCCATGCACAGAGAGCTAGCTTCATGGCATTGTAGTGCATCATTTCCGTATACAGAGTTCAAGCCAGATGGTAGATGAGCCCAGTGTTCATATACTGAGAGCTAGCTACATCACAGAGTAGTTCAACATGTCTATATACAGAGTTCTAACTACATGGCAGATGAGTCCAATGCGTCCATATACTGAGAGCTATTTTCATGCAAACAAGTCCAATATGTTCATATACAGAAAGCTACCTACTTGGCAGATCAATCCAACATATCCATGAACAGAAATCAAGCTACATGGCAGATGAGTCCAAAATGTCCATATACAGAGAGCTAACTACATGGTAGAGAAGTGCAACATTTCCCTATACAGAGTTCTAGCTACCTGGCAGATGTGTCCATATACTGAGAGCTAGCTACATGGCAGACAATTCCCATATGTTTATATACAGAGAGCTACCTATTTGGCAGATCAGTACAACATATCCATGTACAGAGAGCTAGCTACATGGCAGATGAGTCCAAAATGTCCATATACAGAGAGCTAGGTACATGGCAGGGTAGTGCACCATTTCCATATACAAGGTTCTAGCTACAAGGCAGATGAATTCAAGTTGTCTATATACAGAGAACTAGCTATATGGCAGAGTAGTGCAACATTTCCATATACAGGGTTCTAGCTTCATGGCAGATGTGTCCAACGTGTCCATATATTGAGAGTTAGCTACATGGCAGAAAAGTCCAATATGTTCATATTCAGAGAGCACCCTACTTTGCAGATTAGTCCAATATATCCATGTACAGAGAGCTAGCTTCATGGCAGACAAGTCAAAAATGTCCATATACAGAGAGCTAGCTACATGTCAGCATAGTGCAACATTTGATATACAGAGTTATAGCTACATGGCAGATGTGTCTAATGTGTCCGTGTACTGAGAGCTATCTATGTTGCAGACATGTCTAATATGTTCAGATACATGGTACTAGCTACATGGCAGATAAGTCCAACATGTCCACATACTGCAAGTTACCTACATGGCAATTGAGTTTAACATGTGTAAATATAGAGGACTAACTCCGTGGCTAATGAGTCAAACATGTCCATATATGAGAGGTAGCTACATGGCCAACAGGTCCAATATGTTCCTATACAGAAAGCTAACTGTATGGCAGGGTAGTGCAACATTTCCATATACAGAGGTCTAGCTACAAGGCAGATGAATCCATCTTATCTAAACACAGAGAGCTAACTACATGGCAGGGTAGTGCAACATTTCCATATACAAAGTTGCCACTCCATGGCAGATATGTCAAATGTGGCAATATACTGATAACTAACTACATGGCAGACAAGTCCAATATGTTCATATACAGAGAGCTATCTTCTTGGAAGATCAGTCCAACATATCCATGTACAGAGAGCTAGGTACATGGCGGATGAGTCCAAAATGTCCATATACAGAGAGATAGCCACATGGCAGGGTAGTGCAACATTTCCATATACAGAGTTCTAGCTACAGAGAAGATGAGTCCAACTTGTCCATGTACAGAGAGCTAGCTACATGGCAGAGTAGTGCAACATTTCCTTATACAGAGTTTTAGCTGCATGGCAGATGTGTCCAACGTGTCTATATACTGAGAGTTAGCTATATGGCAGATCAGTCCAAAATATCAATGCACAGAGAGCTAGCTACCTGGCAGATGCATCCAACATCTTCATATACTGGGAGCTAGCTACATGGCAGTGTAGTGCAACATGTCCATTTAAAGAGTTCTAGCTACAATGCAGATGAGTCCAACTTGTCTATATCCAGAGAGCTAGCTACATGGCAGAGTAGTGCATCATTTCCATGTACAGAGTTTTAGCTGCATGGTAGATGTGTCCAACGTGTCCCTATACTGAGAGCTAGCTATATGGCAGATCATTCCAAAATATCCAGGCACAGAGAGCTAGGTCCATGTCAGACAAATCCAAAGTGTCCATATACAAAGTGTCCATGGCAGAGTAGTGCATCATTTCCATATACAGAGTTCAGGCTACATGGTAGATGAGTCCAAAGTGTTCATATACTGAGAACTAGCTACATGGCAGAGTAGTCCAACATGTCCATATACAGAGTTCTAGCTACCTGGCAGATGTGTCCATCATGTCCATATACTGAGAGCTAGTTACATGGCAGAGTAGTCCTACATGTCCATTTACAGTGTACTAGCTACATGGCAGATGAATCCACCATGTCCATATACTGAAAGTTAACTACATGGCAAATGAATCCAACATGTATATATATATA
>NW_006408931.1:1260979-1264830 GCF_000296735.1 Chrysochloris asiatica | reverse complement strand
ACAAGTCCAATATGTTCATATGCATAGAGCTACCTGCCTGGAAGATCAGTCCTACATAACCATGTACAGAGATGTAGCTGCATAGCAGATGATTCAAAAATGTCCATATACAGAGGGCTAGCTACTTGACAGGGTTATACAACATTTCCGTATACAGAGTTCTAGCTACAAGGCAATTGAGTGCAATTTGTCTATTACAGAGAGTTATCTACATGGCAGAGTGGTGCAACATTTCCATATACAGAGTTCTAGCTACATGGAAGAAGTTTCAAACGTGTCACTATACTGAGAGCTAGCTATATGGCAGACAAGTCCAATATGTTCACATACAGAGAGCTACCTGCTTGGTAGATCAGTCCAACATATCCATGTTTGTAGAGCTAGCTACAAGGCAGATGAGTTCAGCTTGTCTATGTACAGAGAGCTAGCTACAGGGAATATCACTCCAAAACATCCATACTAAGAGAGCTAACTAAATGTCAGATATGTCCAAAATGACCATATACAGAGAGCTAGCTACATGGCAGAGTATTGCATCATTTCCATATACAGAGTTCAAGCTACATGGCAGATGAGTACAAAGTGTTCATATACTGAGAGATAGCTACATGGAAGAGTAGTCCAACATGTTCATATACAGAATTATCGCTACATGGCAGATTTGTCCAATGTGTCCATATACTGAGAGCAAGCTACATGACAGACAGGTCCAATATGTTCATATTCAGAGAGCTATCTACTTGGCAGATCAGTCCAACATATCCATGTAGAGAGAGACAAGTCCAAAATGTCCATATACAGAGTTCTAGCTACAAAGCAGATTAGTCCAAGATGTAAAGATACAGATAGCTATCTCAATGTCAGGGTAGTGCAACGTTTCCATATACAGAGTTCTAGATACATGGCAGATGTGTCCAACGTGTCCATATCCTTAGAGCCAGATAAATGGCAGACATGCCGAATATATTCAAGTACAGAAAGCTAGTTACGTGTCAGGGTAGTGCCACATTTCCATATACCGAGTTCTAGCTACATGAAAGACATGCCAAACATGTCCATGGCAGAGTAATCCAACATGTCCATATACAGGGTACTAGCTACATGGCAGATGAGTCAAACATGTCCATATACTGAGAGTTAACTACATTGCAAATGAATCCAACATGTGTATACATAGAGGAATACCTCCCTGGCCAATGAGTCCTATATGTCCATGTACTGAGAGCTAGAATTATGGCAGACAAGTCCAATATGCTCACATACAGAGAACGACCTACTTAGCAGATCAGTGCACCATATCCATGGACAGACAGCTAGCTAGCTACATGGCAGACGAGTCCAAAATATCCATATCCAGAGAGCTAGATACATGACAGGGAAGTGCAATATTTCCATATACAAAGTTCTAGCTACAAGGCAGATGAATCGAACTTGTCGATATACAGAGAGCTAGCTACATGACAGAGTTTTGCAACATTTTCATATAAAGTGTTCTAGCTACATGGCAGATGTGTCCAACGTGTCCATATCCTTAGAGCTAGCTACATGGCAGACCAGTCCAATATGTTCATATACAGAGAGCTACCTACTTGGCACATCAGTGCAACATATCCATGTACAGGGAGCTAGCTATATTGCATATGAGTACAGAATGTCCATATACAGAGAGCTAGCTACATGGCATGGAAGTGCAATATTTCCATATACAGAGTTCTACCTGCAAGGTAGATGAGTCCAACGTGTCTATATACAGACAGCTAGCGACATGGCAGGATAGTGAAACTCTGTATATGTGTATTTCCATATACAGAGTTCTAGCTACATGGCAGATGTGTCTAATGTGTCCATATACTGAGAGCTAGCTACATGACAGAGTAGTCAAACATGTCCTTATACAAGCTACCAGCTACAAGGCATATGATTTCATCATGTCCATATACAGGAAGCTAGCTACATGGCAGACTAGTCCAATATGTTCATATATAGAGAGCTACCTACTTGGGAGATCAGTCCAACAAATCCATATAAAGAGAGCTAGCTACATGGCAGACAAGTCCAAAATTTCCATATACAGGGAGCTAGCTGCATGGCATCATAGTGTAACATTTCCATATACAGAGTTCTAGCAACAAGGCAGATGAGTCCAACTTGTCTATATACAGAGAGCTAACTGAAAGGAAGTGTAGTACAACATTTCCATATACAGAGTTCTAGCTACATGGCCGATGTGTCCTACGTGTCCATATACTGAGAGCTGCCTACATAGCAGAGAAGTCCCATATGTTCATATACAGAGAGCTAATTTCTTGGCAGATCAGTCCAACATATCCATGTACAGAGAGCTATTTACATGGCAGACAAGTCCAAAATGTCCATATACAGAGTGCTAGCTACATGGCAGTGTCGTGGAACATTTCCATATACAGAGTTCTAGCTAAAAGGCAGATGAGTCCAACTTGTCTATATACAGAGAGCTAGCTACATGGTATAATAGTGCTACATTTCCGTATACAGAGTTCTAGCTACATGTGAGATGTGTCCAATGTACCCATACACTGAGAGCTAGCTCTATGGCAGATGAGCCCAACATGTCCATATACTGAGAGAAAGCCATATGGCAGACAAGTCCAATGTGTTCAAATACATAGAGCTACCTATTTGGCAGATCAGTCCAACATATCTATGTACAGAGAGCTAGCTAAATGGCAGACAAGTCCAAAATGTCAATATACAGAGAGCTAGCTACATGGCAGGGTAGTGCAACATTTCAATATACACAGTTCTAGCTACAAGGCAGATGATTCCAACTTGTCTATACACAGAGAACTAACTACATGGCTGGGTAGTGCAACATTTACATATAAAGGGTTCTAGCTACATGGTAGATGTGTCCAACATGTACATATACTGAGAGCTAGCTACATGGCAGATCAGTCCAAAATATCCATGCACAAATAGCTAGCTACATGTCAGACAAATCCAACATGTTCATATCTAGAGAGCTAGCTACATGGCAGAGTAGTGCATCATTTCCATGGCAGCTACATGGCAGATGTGTCCAACGTGTCCATGTACTGAGAGCAAGCTACATGGCAGACAAGTCCAATATGTTCATATACAGAGAGCAACCTACTTGGCAGATCAGTCCAATATATCCATGAACAGAGAGCTGGCTACATGGTAGACTAGTGCAACATTTCCATATAATGAGTTCTAGCTTCATTTCAGATGTGTCCAACGTGTCCATACACTGAGAGCTAGCTACATGGCAGAGTAGTCCAACATGTCCATATACAAGGTACTAGCTACATGGCAGATGAGTCCAACATGTCCATATACTGAGAGAAAGCTATATGGCAGACAAGTCCAATATATTTATATACATAGAGCTACCTACTTTGCAGATGAGACCAACATATCCATGTACACAGAGCTAGCTAAATGGCAGACAATTCCAAAATGTCCATATACAGAGAGATAGCTACATGGCAGTGTAGTGCAACATTTCAATATACACAGTTCTAGCTACAAGGCAAATGAGTCCAACTTGTCTATATATGGCTAGGTAGTGCAACATTTCCATGTACAGAGTTCTAGCTACATGATAGATGTGTCCAACGTGTCAATATACTGAGAGTTAGTTACATGGCAGATCAGTCCAAAATATCCATGCACAAAGAGCTAGGTACATGTCAGACAAGTCCAACATGTTCATATCTAGACAGCTATCTACATGGCATAGTAGTGCATCATTTCCATATACACAGTTCTAGTTACATGGCAGATGTGTCCAACTTGTCCATGTACTGAGAGCTAGATACATGGCAGAAAAGTCCAATATGTTCATATAC
>NW_006408931.1:1258398-1260879 GCF_000296735.1 Chrysochloris asiatica | reverse complement strand
CTACTTGGCAGATCAGTCCAACATATCCATGTACAGAGAGGTAGCTACATGGCAGACTAATCCAAAATGTCTATATTGAGCGAGCTAGTTAAATGGCAGGGTAGTGCAACATTTCCATATATAGAGTTCTACCTAATTGGCAGATGTGTCCAACATGTTCATATACTTAGAGCTAGCTACAGGGCAGACAAGTCCAATAAGTTTATATACAGAGAGCTAGCTACATGGCAGGATAGTACATATTTCCACATACAGTGTTCTAGCTACATGGCAGATGATTTCAATATGTCTATATACCAAGAGATAACTACATGGCAAATGAGTCCAACATGAGTATATATAGAGGAATAGCACCCTGGCTAATTAGTCCAACATCCATATACTGAGAGCGAGCTACATGGTAGACAAGTCCAATATGTTCATATACAGAGAGCTAGCTACATGGCAGGGTAGAACACCATTTCCATCTACAGAGTTCTAGCTAAAATGTAGATGAATCCAACTTGTCTATATGCAGAGAGCTAGCTACATGGCAGAGTACTGCAACATTTCCATATACAAAGTTCAAGTTACATGGCAGATGTGTCCAACATGTCCATATACTGTGAGATATCTACATGGCAGGTTAGTGCAAAATTTCCATATACGGTATTCGAGATTTATGGAAGATATGTCCAACGTGTACATATACTGAGAGGTAGCTTCATGGAAGACCAGTCCAAAACGTTTATATACAGAGAGCTACATACTTGGCAGATCAATACAACTTATCCATGTACAAACAGCTAGCTACATGACCGACAAGTCCAAAATGTCTATAAACAGAGAGCTAGCTACATGGCAGGGTCGTGCAACATTTCCATATACAGAGATCTACCTAAATGGCAGATGTGTCCAACATGTGCATATCTTTACAGCAAGCTACAGGACAGACAAGTCCAATAAGTTCATATACAGAGAGCTAGCTACATGGCTGGGTAGTACAACATTTCCACATACAGAGTTCTAGCTACATGGCAGATGTATAAAACTTTTCCATACACTGAGAGCTAAGTACATGACAGAGAAGTCCAACATATCCATATACAGTGTACTAGCTACATGGCAGATGATTCCAACATATCCATATACTGAGAGTTAACTATATGGAAAATGAGTCCAACATGAGTATATATAGAGGACTAGCTCCCTAGCTAATTAGTCCAACATGTCCATATACTGAGAGCTAGCTACATGGCAGACAAGCCCAGTATGTTTATATACAGAGAGCTAACTACTTGGCAGATCAGTCCAACAAATCCATGTACAGAGAGCTAGCTACAAGGCAGATGAGTCCAACTTGTCTATATACAGAGATCTACCTACACGGCAGACTAGTGCATCATTTTCATATAAAGAGTTCAAGCTACATGGCAAATGAGTCCAAGGTGTTCATATAATGAGAGCTAGCTACATGTCACAGTAGTTCAATATGTCCATATACAGAGTTCTAGCTACATGGCAGATATGTCCATCGTGTCAATATACTGAGAGCTAGCTTCATGGCAGACAAGTCCAATATGTTCATTTACATCAAGCTACCTACTTGGCAGATCAGTCCAACATATCCATGTACAGAGAGCTAGCTACATGGCAGAAAGGTACAAAATGTCCATATACAGACAGCTAGCTACATGACAGGTTAGTGAAACATATCCATATACAGTGTTCTAGCTACATGGCAGAAGTGTCCTACGTGTCCATATACTTAGAGCTACCTACATTGCAGACAAATCCAATATGTTCATATACAGACAGCTAGCTACATAGCAGGGTAGTGCAATATTTCCATATACAAAGTTGTAGCTACATGGCAGAGGTGTCCGAAGTGTCCATACACTGAGAACTAACTGGCTGCATGGCATGTTAGTGCAACATTTCCAAATACAAAGTTCTAGCTACATGGCAGATGTGTCCAACTGGTCCACATACTGACAGCTAGCTACATGGAAGACAAGTCCAATATGTTAGTATACAGAGAGCTACCTAATTGGCAGACAAGACCAAAATTTCCATGTACAGAGACCTAGCTACATTACAAGGAAGTGCAACATTTCCATCTACAGAGTTCTAGCTACAATGTAGATGAGTCCAAATTGTCTATATACAGAGAGCTAGCTACATGGCAGAGTAGTGCAACATTTCCATATACAAAGTTCTGGCTACATGGCAGATGTGTCCACCATGTCCATATACTGAGAGCTAGCTACATTGCATGTTAGTGCAAAATTTCCATATACAGAGTTCTAGCTTCATGGCAGATATGTCGAACATTTCCATATACTGAGAACTAGCTACATGGCAGAGTAGATCAACATGTCCATATTCAGGGAACTAACTTCATGGCAGATGAGTCCAACATATCCATATAGAGAGAGCTACCAAGGAGCTCTGGTAGCGTAGTGGTTACGAATCGGGCTGCGAACCTTAAGGTCAGTGGTT
>NW_006408931.1:1253863-1257458 GCF_000296735.1 Chrysochloris asiatica | reverse complement strand
ATGTACAGAGAGCTAGTTACATGGCAGACAAGACCAAAATTTCCATGTACAGAGATGTAGCTACATTACAAGGAAGTGCAACATTTCCATCTACAGAGTTCTAGCTACAATGTAGATGAGTCTAACTTGTCTATATACAGAGAGCTAGCTACATGGCAGAGTAGTGCAACATTTCCATATACAAAGTTCTGGCTACACGGTAGGTGTGTCCACCATGTCCATATACTGAGAGCAACTACATAGAATGTTTGTGTAAAATTTCCATATACAGAGTTCTAGCTTCATGGCAGATATGTCGAACGTTTCCATATACTGAGAACTAGCTACATGACAGGGTAGTGCAACATTTCCATATACAGAGTTCTAGCTACAAGGCAGATAAGTCCAATGTATCCATGTACTGAGAGCCAGCTACATGGCAGACAAGTCCAATATGTTAGTATACAGAGAGCTACCTACTTGGCAGATCAGTCCAACATATCCATGTACAGAGAGCTAGCTACAAGGCAGAAAAATCCAAAATGTCTATATACAGAGAGTTAGGTACATGGCAGGGTATTGCCACATTTCCATATACAGAGTTCTAGCTACATGGCAGTTGTGTCCAACATGTCCATATCCTTAGAGCTAGCTACAGGGCAGACAAGTCCAATAAGTTCATATACAGAGAGCTAACTACATGGCAGGGTAGTACAATACTTCCACATACAGTGTTCTAGCTACATGGCAAATGTGTCCAACGTTTCCATATACAGAGAGCTAAGTATATGGCAGAGTAGTCCAAGGTGTCCATATTCTGAGTACTAGCTACATGGCAGATGATTTCAACATGTCCATATACTGAAAGTAAACTATATGGCAAATGAGTCCAACATGCATATAATACAGGACTAGCTCCCTAGCTAATGAGTCCTATCTGTCCATATTCTGAGAGCTAGCTACATGGCAGAAAAGCCCAATATGTTTATATACAGAGAGCTACCTACTTGGCAGATCAGTCCAACATATCCATGTGCAGAGAACTAGCTACATGGCAGAAAGTCCCAAAATGTACATATACAGAGAGCTAGCTACATGTCAGGGTCGTGCAACTTTTCCATATACAGATTTCTAACTACATGGCAGACGAGTCTGAAATGTCCATATACAGAGAGCTAGTTACATGGCAGGGTAGTGCAACATTTCCATGTACAGAATTCTAGCTACATGGCAGATGTGTCCAATGTGTCCATGTACTTAGAGCTAGCTACATGGAAGAGTAGTCCAACATGTCCATACACAGGACACTAATTACATGGCAGATGAGTCCAACATGTCCATATAATGAGAGCTAGCTACATGGCAGACAAGTCCAATATGTTCATATACAGACAGCTACCTAATTGGCAGATCAGTCCAACATATCCCTGCACAGAGAATTAGCTACATGTCATACGAGTCCAAAATGTCCATATACAGAGAACTAGCTACATTGTGACAAACTATGGAAAACATTGAGAAGTATGAGTATTCCAGAACACTTATTTGTACTTCTGAGAAATCTGTACCTAGACCAAGAAGCAGTTGTTCAAACAGAACATGGGAACCCTAAATGTTTTTAAATTGGGAAAGTTGTGAGACAGGGTTGTATTCTTTCACCATACTTATTTAACCTGTATGCTGAGCAAATAATACGAGAAGCTGGGTTCTACGAAGTAAAACATGGCATCAGGATTGGAGGAACACTCATTAACAACCTTTGATATGCTGATGATACAACCTTGATCGCTGAAAGTGAAGAGGGCTTGAAACACTTACTTATGAAGATCATAGAGCACAGTCTTCGATATGGATTGCATCTCAAGGTCAAGAAAACAAAGATCCTCACCACTGGACCAATAAACAACATTTTTATCAATGGAGAAAAGATTGAAGTTGTCAAGGATTTCCTTCTTCTTGGATCAACTATCGACACTCGCGGAAGCAGCAGTCAAGAGATCAGACGATATATTGCACTGGGCAAATCTGCTGCACAGGAACTTTTTAAAGTATTGAAGAACAGAGATGTCAGTTTGAGGACTAAGGTGCACCTGACCCAGGCCATTGTGTTTTCAATAACCTCATTTGGATGCGAAAGCTGGACAGTGAATAAGGAAGATCGTAGAAGAATTGATGCCTGAGTTGTGGTGTTGGAGGAGAATACTGAAAGTGCCATGGACTGCCAAAAGAACCAATAGATCTGTTGTGGAAGAACTGGAGGCCAGGATGGCTAAGCTTCATCTCTCATACTTTGGACATATTGTCGGGAGGAAACAATCGTTGGAGAAGGATGTCATGCTGGGTAAGGTGGAGGGTCATAGAAAAAATGGAAAACCTCTAACGAGGTGGATTGGCCAGGTGGCATCATTGATGGACACAAGTGTGGCAGCGGTAGTGAGGTTGGCACAGGATCGGACATTGTTTCATTCTGATGTGCATGGGATCGCTATGAGTCGGTTCTGACTCGATGGCACCTGTCAACAACAACAACAGCAACAACAACAGCTACATTGCAGGGTAGTCCATCATTTCCATAAACAGAGTTCTAGCTACATGGCAGATGAGTCCAACATGTCCATATAGTGAGAGCTAGCTACATGCCAAAGTAGTCCAACATGTCCATATACACAGTACTAGCTACATGGCAGATTAGTGCAACATTCCCATATACAGACAAGTCCAATATGTTCATATACAGAGACCTATCTACTTGGCATATCAGTCCAACATATACAGGTACTCAGTGCTACCTACTTGACAGATGAGTCCAATATATCCATATACTGAGAGCTAGATACATCGCAGAGTAGTCCAAAAGGTCCATACACAGGATACTGATTACATGGCAGATGAGTCCAACATGTCCATATACTGAAAGCTAGCTACATGGTAGAGAAGTCCAATATGTTCATATACTGAGAGTTACCTACATGGCAGATCAGCCCTAAATTTGAATGCTAGAGAACTAACTACATGTCAAACAAGTCCAAATTGTCCAAATATAGTGTTCTAGCTACATGGCAGATGTGTCCAACGTGTCCAAATTTTGAGAGCTAGCTCCTGGCAGACGAGTCCAAAATGTCCATATACAGAGAGATAGCTTTATAGCAGGGTAGTGCAACATATCCATATACAGAGTTCTAGCTACAAGGCATATTAGCCCAACTTATCTATATACAGAGAGTTAGCTATATGGCAGAGTATTACATCATTTCCATAAACAGAGTTCAAGCTATATGGCAGATGATTCCAAAGTGTTCATATACTGAGAGCTAGCTAAATGACAGACAAGTCCAATATGTTCAAATACAGAGAGCTACCTACTTGGCAGATCAGTCCAACATATCCATGTAAAGAGAGCTAGCTACATTGCAGATGAGTCCCAAACAACCATATATAGAGAGCTAGCTAGATGGCAGATGTGTTCAACATTGTCCATATAATGAGAGCTAGCAACATGGCAGAGTAGTACAACATGTCCATATAACAGGAACTAGCTACATGGCAGATGAGTCCAATATGTTCATATACAGAGAGCTACCTGCTTGGAAGATCAGTCCAACATATCCATGTACAG
>NW_006408931.1:1232055-1253304 GCF_000296735.1 Chrysochloris asiatica | reverse complement strand
ATGTTCATATACAGAGAGCAACCTACTTGGCAGATCATTCCAACATATCCATGTACAGAGAGCTAACTACATGTCATAAAAGCCCCAAATGTGCATATACAGAGAGCTAGCTACATGGCAGATGTTTCCAACGTGTCCATATACTAAGAGCTAGCTACATGGCAGAGTAGTCCAACATGTCCATATACATTGAACTAGCTACATGGCAGATGGGTCCAATATGTTCATATACAGAGAGCAAGCTAGACTGGCAGATCAGTCCAAAATATCCATGTACCAAGAGCTGGCTACATGGCAGACAAATCCAATATATTCATATACAGTGAGCTAGCTGAATGGCAGGGTAATGCAACATTTACATATACAGATTTCTAGCTACATGGCAGATGTGTTCAACATTTTCATATAAAGAGATCTAGCTACATGGCAGGGTAGTGCAACATTTCCATATACAGAGTTCTAGCTACAAGGCAGATGAGTCCAATTTGCCCATATACTGAGAGTTAGCTACATATTAGACAAGTCCAAAATGTCCACATAGAGAGAGCTAGCTAAATGGCAGAGTAGAGCATCATTTCTATCTACAGTGTTCAAGCTACATAGCAGATGAGTCCAAAGTTGGTACATGTCAGAGTAGTGCAATATGGCCATATAAAGGGTACTAAATACATGGCAGATGATTCCAACTTGTCCATATACTGAGAGCGAGCTGCATGTCAGACGAGTCCACGATTTCCATATACCGAGAACTAGCTAAATAGCAGTGTAGTGCATCATTTCCATATACAGAGTTCAAGCTACATGGCAGATGAGTCCAAAGTGTCCATATACTGAGTGCTAGCTATATGACAGACAAGTCCAATAAGTTCATATAAAGAGAAATACCTACTTGGCAGATCAGTACAACATATCCATGCACAGAGACCTAGCTACATGTCAGACGAGTCCAAATTCTCCATATACAGACAGCTAGCTACATGGCAGGGTAGTGCAACATTTCTTTATACAGAGTTCTATCTACAAGGTAGATGAGTCCAACTCCTCTATATACAGAGAGCTAGCTACATGGCAGGGAAGTGGAACATTTCCATATACAGGCTTCTAGCTACAAGGCAGCTGAGTCCAACTTCTCTATATATAGAGAGCTAGCCACGTGGCAGAGTAGTGCAACATGTTTATATACCGGATAATAGCTACATGGCATATGAGTCCAACATGTCCATATATTGAGAGCTAGCTACATTACAGACAAGTCCAATATCTTCATATACAGAGAGCTACCTACTTGGCAGATCACTCCAACATATCCATGTACTGAGAACTAGCTACATGGCATATGAGTCCAACATATCCATATACATAGAGCTAGATAAATGGCAGGGTAGTGCAACATGTCCATATACAGAGTTGTAGCTACAAGGCAGATGAGTCCAACCTGTCTATATACAGAGACCTAGCTACATGGCAGACAAGTCCAATATATTCATATACTGAGAACTAACTACATGGCAGGGTATTGCAACATTTACATACATAGATTTCAAGCTACATGGCAGATGTGTCCAACGTGTCCATATACAGAGAGCTAGCTACATGACAGGGTAGTGCAACATTTCCATATACAGAGTTCTAGCTACAAGGCAGATGAGTCCAACTTGTCCATATACTGAGAGCTAGCTACATGTCAGACTAATCGAAAATGTCCATATACAGAGAGCAAGGAAAATAACAGAGTAGTGCATCATTTCCATATGCAGAGTCCAAGCTACATCGTAGATGACTCCAAAGTGTCCTTATACTGTGAGCTACCTTCATGGCAAAAGAGTCCAACATGTCCATATACAGGGTACTATCTAAAAGGCAGAAGAAACCAACTTGTCTATATACAGAGAGCCAGCTACATGGCAGAATACTGCCACATGTCCATATACAGAGAGCTAGCTACATGGCAGGGTAGTGCAACATTTCCATATACAGAGTTCTAAATACATGGCAGATGTTTCCTACGTGTCAATATACTGAGAGTTTGATACATGGCAGAGTAGGCTAACATGTCCATATGCAGTTACTAGCTACATGGTAGATTAGTCCAATATGTGCATATACTGAGAGCTAGCTACATGGCAGAGTAGTCCAACATGTCCATATACAGGGTACAAGGTACATGTCAGATGAGTCCAACATGTCCATATACTGAGAGCTAGCTACATGGCAGACAAGTCCAATATTTTCATATACAGAGAGCTAGCTACATGGCAGAGTAGTGCAACATTTTCATATACAGAGTTCTAGCTACATGGCAAATGTGTCCAACGTGGCCATATACTGAGAGCTACTTACATGGTAGATTAGTCCTAAATTTGCATGCACAGAGAGCTAGCTACATGTCACACGAGTCCAAAATGTCCATATATATTGTTCTAGCTACATAGCAGATGTGTCCAACTTGTCCATATACAAAGTTCTAGCTACATGGCAGATGATTCCAAGTTTTCTATATAAAGAGAGCTAGCTTTATGGCAGGTAGGACAACATTTCCATATATAGAGTCCAAGCTACATGGCAGATGAGTCCAACATTTTTATATAAAGAGAGCTTGCTATATGGCAGAGTTGTGCATCATATCCTTATACAGAGTTCAAGCTACACGGCAGATTTGTCCAAAATGTTCATATACTGAGGCTAGCTACATGGCAGACAAGTACAATATGTTCATATACAGAGAGTTACCTACTTGTCAAATCAGTCCAACATATCCATGTAAAGAGTGCTAGCTACATTGCAGATGAGTCCCAAATGTCCATATACAGAGAGCTAGCTAGATGACAGATGTGTTCAACGTGTCAAAATACTGAGAGCTAGCTACATGGAAGAGTAGTCCAACATGTCCCTATAAAGGGAACTGGCTACACGGCAGATGAGTCCAATATGCTCATATACAGAGAGTTTGCTGCTTGGAAGATCAGTCCAACATATTCATGTACAGAGAGCTAGCTACATGACAGACAAGTCCAATATATGCATATATAGAGAACTACCTATATGGCAGGCTAATGCAACATTGCAATATACAGAGTTCTAGCTACATGGCAGATGTGTCCAAACTTTCCATATACAGAGAGCTAGCTACATAGCAGGTTAGTGCCTCATTTCCTTCTACAGAGTTCAAGCTCCATGGAAGATGAGTCCAACATGTCCATATATTGAGAGCTGGCTACATGGCAGACAAGTCCAATATGTGCATATACAGAGAGCTACCTACTTTGCAAATCAATCCAACATATCCATGTACAGACAACTAGCTACCTCGCAGAGTAGTGCATCATTTCCATATACAGAGTTAAAACTACATGTCAGATGAGTCCAAAGTGTTCATATACTGAGTGCTAGCTACATGGCCGAGTAGTCCAACATGTCCATATAAAGAGTACAAGCTATATGTTAGATGTGTCCAACGTGCCCATATACTGAGAGCTAGCTACATGGCTGGCAAGTCCAATATGTTCATATACAGACAGCTAGATAAATTGCAGCATAGTGCAACATTTCTATAGGCTGAATTCTAGCTACATGGACCATGTGTCCAACGTGTCAATATACAGAGAGCTACATACATGGCAGAGTAGTACAACATGTACTTATACAGGGTACTAGCTACGTGGCAGACAAGTCCAATGTGTTCATATACAAGAGAGACACCTACTTGGCAGATCAGTCCTACATATCTATGTACAGAAAGTTAACTACATGGCAGATGCGTCCAAAATGTCCATATACAGAGAGCTAGCTACATGGCAGGGTAGTGCAATATTTCCATACATAGGGTTCTAGCTACAAGGCAGATGAGTTTAACTTGTCTATATATAGAGGGCAAGCTAAATGGCAGAGTAGTCCAACATGTCAATATACAGTGTTCTACCTACATGGCAGATGTGTCCAACGTGTCCATATACTGAGAACTAGCTACATGACAGAGTGGTACAACATGTCCATATATAGGGTACTAGCTACATGGCAGATGAATCCAACATGTCCATATACTGAGAGCTTGCTACATGGCAGAAAAGTCCAATATGTTCATATACAGAGAGATAGGGCAGAGTAGTCCAACATGTCCGTGTACAGGGAACTAGATACATGGCAGATGAGCCCAACATATACATAAATTGAGAGCTAGCTACATGGCAGAAAAGTCCAATATGTTGATATACAGAGAGCTACCTACTTGGGAGATCTGTCCAATATATTCATGCACAGAGAGGTAGCTACATGTCAGAAGAGTACAAAATGTCCATATACAGAGAGCTCTGGTAGCGTAGTGGTTACGACTTGGGCTGTGAACCGCAAGGTCAGCAGTTCGAAACTACCAGCTGCTCCGCGGGAGAAAGATGAGGCTTTCTACTCCCGTAAAGATTTACACCCTCGGAAACCCTGTACAGGGTCGCTATGAGTCGGTTCCGACTCCACAGCACATAACAACAACAACAACAACAATTACATGGCAGGGTAGTGCAACTTTTCCATATACAGAATTCAAGCTACATGTCAGATGTGTACAATGTGTCCATATACTCAGAGCTAGCTATATGGCAGAGTAGAACAGCATGCCCCTATATAGGGTACTAGTTACATGGTATGTGTGTCCAACATGTCCATATAGAGAGCTAGCTACATAGAAGTGTAGTGTAACATTTCCGTATACAGGATTCCAGCTAGAAGGCAGATGAATCCAATTTGTCTATATACAGATAGCGAACTACATGGCAGAGTAGTGCAACATGTCCAAATACAATGTACTAGATACATGGCAGACAGGTCCAATGTATTCATATACAGAGAGCTACCGACTTGTCAAATCAGTCCAACATATCCATGTACAGAGAGTTAACTACATGGCAGAGTTGTGCATCATTTCCATATACAGAGTTCAAGCTACATGGCAGATGAGTCCAAAGTGTTCATATACTGAGAGCTAGCTACATGGCAGACAAGTCCAATATATTCATATACAGACAGATAACTACTTGGCAGATCAGTACAACATAACCATGTACAGAGAGCTAGCTATATGGCAGATGAATCGAAAATGACCATATACAGAGAGCTAGCTACATGGCAGGGTATTGCAACATGTCCATATACAGAGTTCTAGCGACAAGGAAGATGAATCCAATATGTCTTTATATAGAGAGCTAGCAAAATGACACAGTATTGAAACATTTCCATATACAGAGTTCTAGCTACATGGCAGATGTTTCCAACTTGTCCATATACTGAGAGGTATCTAAATGGCAGATGAGTCCAAAATGTCCATATACTGAGAGCTAGCTACATGGCAGAGTAGTGAAACATTTCCATATACAGAGTTCTAGCTACATGGCAGATGTGTACAATGTGTCCATGAACAGAGAGCTAGCTACATGGCAGAGTAGTGCATCATTTCCATATACATAGTTCTAGCTACATGGAAGATGTGTCCAATGTGTCCATATACTGAGAGTTACCTACATGCCAGATCAGTCCAAATTTCTGTGCACAGAGAGCTAGCTACATTTCAGACGAGTCCAAAATGTCCATATACAGAGAGCTAGCTACATGGCAGAGTAGACCAACATGTCCATATACAGAGTTCTAGCTTCATGGCAGATGTGTCAAATGCATCCATATAATGAGAGCCAGGTACATGGAAGACAAGTCCAATACATTCATAAGCAGAAAGCTACCTACTTGGCAGATCAGTCCAACATATCCATGCTCAGAGAGCTAGCTACATGTCAGACGAGTCCAAAATGTCCATATACAAAGAGTTAGGTACATGGCAGGATAGTGCAACATTTCCACATACAAAGTTCTAGATACATGGCAGATGTGTCCAACGTGTTCATAAACTGAGAGCTACCTACATGGCAGATCAGTCCAAATTTCCATGCACAGAGGGCTAGCTACATGTCAGACGAGTCTAAAATGTCCATATACAGAGAGTTAGTTACATGGAAGGGTAATGAAACTTTTCCATATACAGAGTTCCATCTACAAGTCAGATGAGTCCAACTGGTGTATATACAGAGAGCTAGATACATGGCAGAGTTGTGCAACATGTCCATATACAGGGTTCTAGCTAAATGGAAAATATGTCCAACGTGGCTCTACTCTGAGAGATAGCTACATGGCAGAGTAGTCCAACATGTCCATATACAGGGGACTAGATACTTAGCAGACAAGTCCAATATTTTCATATACAGAGAGGTACCTACTTGGCAGATCCGTCCAACAAATCCATGTACAGAGAAGTAGCTACATGGCAGAAAAATGCATCATTTCCATATACAGAGTTCAAGCTACATGGCAGATGAGTCCAAAGTGCTCATATACTGAGAGCTAGCTACATGGCAGACAAGTCCAATATGTTCATATACAGAAAGCTAACTACTTGGCAGATCAGTCCAACATGTCCATGTACAGAGAGCTAGCTACATGGCAGACAAGTCCAATATGTTCATATACAGAAAGCTAACTACTTGGCAGATCAGTCCAACATGTCCATGTACAGAGAGCTAGCTACATGGCAGAGTAGTCCAACATATCCATATAAAGAGTACAAGCTACATGGCAGATGTGTCCAACGTGTCCATAACCTGATAGCTAGCTAAATTGCAGACAAGTTCAATATGTTCATTTAGAGAGAGGCAGGGTAGTGCAACATTTCCATATATAGATTTCCAGCTACATGTCGGATGCATCCAACGTGTCCATATACAGAGCGTTAGCTACATGGCAGAGTAGTACAACATGAATATATACAGGGTCCTTGATACACGGCAGATGAGTCCAACATGTCCATATACTGAGAGCTAGCTAAATGGCAGACAAGTCCAATATGTTCTTATACAGAGAGTTACCTACTTGGCAGATCAGTCCAACATATCCATGTACAGAGAGCTAGCTATATGGCAGAGGAGTCCAAAATGTCCATATACAAAAAGCTAGCTACATGGCAGGGTAGTGCAACATTTCCATATACAGAGTACTAGCTACAAGGCAGATGAGTCCTACTTGTTTATATACAGAAGAGCTAGCTACATGGCAGGGTAGTGAAACATTTCTATATACAGAATTCTAGCTACATGGCAGAGGAATCCAACGTGTCAATATATTGAGAGCTACCTACATGGCAGATCAGTCCAAAATATGCATGAACAGAGAGCTAATTACATACCATACGATTCCAAAATGTCCATATAGAGAGTGCTAGCTCCATGGCAGATGTGTCCAACGTGTCCATATACTGAGAGGTAACTACATGGCACATCAGTCCAATATGTCCATATACAGGGTGCTTGCTACATGGCATATGAGTCAAAACTGTCCATATACAGAGAGCTAGCTACATGGCATAGTAGTGCATCATTTCCATATACAGAGTTCAAGCCACATGGCAGATGAGTTCAAAGAGTTCATATACTGAGAGCTAGCTAGCTACATGGCAGAGTAGTACAATATGTCTATATACAGGGTACTAGCTACTGGCAGATGAGACCCACTGTCCATATACTGAGAGCTAGCTGCATGGCAGACAAGTCCAATATCTTCATATACAGAGAGCTCACTACATGGCAGGACAGTGCAACATTTCCATATACAGAGTTCTAGCTTCATGGCAGATGTGTCCAACATGTCCATATACTGAAAGCTAGCTATATGACAGATGAGTCCAACATGTCCATATACTAAGAGCTAGCTACACGGCTAACAAGTCCAATAATTTCAAATACTGAGAGCTATCTATTTGTAGATATGTCCAACATATCCATATACAGAGAGCTAACTACATGGCCGAAGAGTCCATAATGTCCATATACAGACAGCTAGATACACGGCAGGGTAATACAACATTTCCATATACAAAGTTCTAGCTACATGGCAGATGTGTCCAACGTGTCCATATACTGAGAGATAGATACATGGCAGAGCAGTCCAACATGTCCATATACAGGGTATGAGCTACATGGCAGATAAGTCTAACTTGTCCATATACTGAGAAGTAGCTACATGGAGGAAAAGTCCAATATGTTCATATACAGAGAGCTAGCTACATGACAATGCCGTGCAACATTTCTATATACTGAGTTCTAACTACAAGGCAGATGAGTTCAACTTGTCTATTTACTGAGAACTAGGTATATGACACACAACTCCAACATGTTCATATACAGAGAGCTACCTACTTGTCAGGTCAGTTCAACATATCCAAGTACAGAGAGCTAGCTACATGGCATACGAGTCCAAAATGTCCATATACAGAGAGCTAGCTACCTGGCAAGGTAGTGCAACTTTTACATATACAGAGTTCTAGCTACAGGGCAGATGAGTCCAACTTGTCTATACATAGAGAGTTAACTACATGGCAGGGTACTGCAACATTTCCATATATAAAGATCTAGCTTCATGTCAGATGTGTCCAACGTGTCCTTATACTGAGAGCTAGCTCCATGGCAGTCAAGTCCAAAATGGTACTCTTCATGGCAGACATGTCCAATATGTATATATAGATAGAGGTACCTACAAGGCAGATCAGTGCAACAATTCCATATACAGAGAGCTAGCTACATGGCAGACGAGTCCAAAATGTCCATATACAAAGAGCTACCTACATGGCAGAGTAGTGCAACATTTTCTTATACAGAGAGCTAGCTACATGGAAGATGTGTCCAACGTGTCCATATACTGAGAGCTAGCTACATGGCAGACAAGTTCAATATGTTCATATAGAGAGAACTACCGGATTCCGAATCGGGCTGCGAACCTTAAGGTCAGCAGTTCAAAACTACCAGCAGCTCAGTGGAAGAAAGATGAGGCATTTTACTCCTGTAAAGATTTACACCCTTGGAAACCATGTACAGGGTCATTATGGGTAAGCAGTTAGCAACAACAACAACAACCTACTAGGCAGATAAGTCCAACAATCCATGTACAGAGAGCTAGCTACATGGCAGACGAGTCCAAAATGTCCATATACAGAGAGTAAGCTACATGGCAGGGTAGTGCAACATTTCCATATACAGAGTTCTAGCTACGTGGTAGATGTGTCCAACGTGTCCATATATTCAGAGATACCTACATGGGAGACAACTCCAATATGTTCATATACAGAGAGCTAGCTACTTTGTGGGTATTGCACCATTTCCATATACAGAGTTTTAGCTACATGGCAGATGAGTCCAACATGTCCATAGACTGAGAGCTAGCTACACGGCAGAGTAGTCCAACGTGACCATATACAGGGTACTAGCTACATGGAATATGACTCCAACATGTACATATACTGAGAGCTAGCTACTTTCCAGACAAGTCCAATATGTTCATATACAGAGAGCTGGTACTAGCTACATGGAATATGACTCCAACATGTACATATACTGAGAGCTAGCTACTTTCCAGACAAGTCCAATATGTTCATATACAGAGAGCTATCTACTTGGTATATCAGTCCAACAAATGCTTGTACAAAGAACTAGCCACTTGGCACATGAGTCTAAAATGTCCATATACAGAAAGCTAGCTACCTTGCACAGTACTGCAACATTTACTTATACAGAGTTCTAGCTACAAGGCAGATGAGTCCAACTTATCTATACACAGAGAGTTAACTACATGGAAGGATAGTGTAATGTTTCCACATACAGAGTTCTAGCTACATGACAGATGTGTCCAACTGGTCCATATACTGAGAACTAGCTACATGGCAGACAACTCCAATATGTTCATATACAGGAGCTACCTACTTGGCAGATGGGTCCAACATATCCATGTACAGAGAGCTAGCTACATGGCAGACGAGTCCAAAATATCCACATACAGAGTGCTAGCTACATGGCATTGTGGTGCAACATTTCCATATACAGAGTTCTAGCTGCAAGGCAGATGAGTCCAACTTGTCTATATACAGAGTGCTAGCTACATGACAGAGTAGTGCTACATTTCCATATACAGAGTTCTAGCTACAATGAAGGTGTGTCCAATGTGTCAATATACTGAGAGCTAGCTACATGACAGAAATGTCCAATATATTCATATATAGAGAGCTACCTACATGGCAAATCACTCCAATATATCCATGTTCAGAGAGTTAGCTACATGGCAGGGTAATGCAACATTTCCATATACAGAGTTTTAGCTACATGGTAGATGTGTCCAACCTGTCCATATACTCAGTTTCCTACATGTGAGACAACTCCAATATGTTCATATACAGAGAGCTAGCTACATGGAAGATATTGCACCATTTCCATATACAGAGTTATAGCTACATGGCAGATGAGTCCAACATGTCCATAGACTGAGAGCTAGCTACACGGCAGAGTAGTCCAACATGTCCATATACAGGTTACTAGCTACATGGAAGATGACTCCACCATGTCCAACATTTACTTATACAGAGTTCTAGCTACAAGGCAGATGAGTCCAACTTGTCTATACACAGAGAGCTAACTACATGGCAGGGTAGTGCAACATTTCCGTATACAGAGTTCTAGCTACATGGCAGATTTGTCCAACGTGTTCTTATACTGAGAGCTAGCTACATGGCAGATCACTTGTAGGAGGCCATCAAGAATGTTACCTAAATACCATCTTGTGCCTAGAATTTGGATAGGTTTATTTGATTATAAATGAACTGTTTCTGGGAAAAGGAAACTTAAACTAAGCCAAAACCGCATGAATTATTGTTGCTATAACAATACTTATACTTATATAATCATATACTGATTTGTAATCATATCCTGGTTGCTATAGAAAACATTGTAACTAGGCAGAATAACAATGCCCTAATGTAATAGTACTATATAAACCACGTTGCTACAATAAAATTTGTCACTTGCCATCAGCTTGTGTCCCTTATCTGATCAATTAATCCTCACCTCTCCTTTGGAAAACACGCACAGTGGTCTGAGCAGGTCTCAGACCCCGATAAATGGTGCCTAAAGTGGGCTTCAAATACGAGAGGCAACACGAAGGACCCTCCTGAGGAAATATGAAGAAAAAGGATGCACATGGACACATAAAAACAGAGGGGTGCAATCTGATCAGGTAAGCATGGGGAATAAACCGTGAAAAGCACGGTATGTAAATATGTTGAGAGAAATATTGTGCAGCAGAGGTGTAAAAGTAGATCATAATCAGCTTTGTAAATTTATAGATTTTGTAAATACAGTTTGTCCTTGGTTCCCTGAATATGGGATTGTAAATGTAAATTTATGGAATAAGATAGGACATGATTTGCAGGAGTTTTATGCCAAGAACGGGCCCGCTCGGGTGCCCGCTGATACTTTTAATTTATGGAGGCTTGTCTGGGATACTTTCTATTTCAGTATCGACGGCCCGACTAGCTCAGTCAGTAGAGCATGAGATACTGTGAGAAAAAAGTTAAAATCTTGGTATGCTAAGAATGGGACAGCAGATATGCCAGTAACAGTGTTTTCACTATGGAATATTTTTAGGCAGACATTAGATACTAAATCAGATACTGAATGTTCATCTGTACCCCCACAGAAAAAACATCTCTGTTAACATTTAAATTGAGCAGTTTTTATGCTAATAAACAAAAGAATAGTGATTATTTTGAAAATGAAAGCACTCCTGATTTCTTAAGCCCGAAAGATCAGGTTGAGTTAAAAAAGAAAGCTGCCAAATTCCATCGGAGTTATTGGGACTTTCTCTTTCATGAAAGACCTCCTTGGATAAATACACCTCCCCATAACTCCACTAAAGGTGGTGACCTCCTACCCAGCAGTGTTGCAACTTTAATAATGAAAGGTAGGAGAAAAAGCCAAGAGTTATTTAGAAAAGACTTCTCTAAAATCTTCAGTCATTCTACCCCAGACTAAATAACCACTTTTTTGCAGGACAATGCAGATTGGCAAATTGCCTTGGAAATTTTTTCGGGTCAAACTCTATCCCACCTTCCCAGTAACCCCTTGCTTCAATTTATTAATGAACATTCTGTAGCTTTCTCTGCAGTTTCTCAATGAATCTGTCCCTGAACCTGCTCATGCAGTTTTGGCTAACCACCAAGCTATAACTCTTATTAGAGAAATTTCACATATGCAGCAAACCACGGAAACTTTGGCACAGAAGACAGAACTTGATGTCTGTTACTTTTGCCGTTAATTATCCGGTAACAAACCTCCCTTTATCTGCTTTCTAATTCTTATATTCTACATGTGTTACTTACTAACCAAGGGGTGAAGATAGAGTCTTTTTACAGCACACAAACCACCCCATATGAATTCCAGACCGACAATTCGACCCAATGGCAAAAAGACAGCCACTTCCCACTCCCCAAAGCATAGAAGCATTCACTGAGAAGCCATATGAAGGCGTGTCTCCACCAGCACCACCTCCAGGCTCCAAAAGCTATACTTTTGATTTCTCCCCTCCAACGTCTTTCTCTGTAAAATCAAGCAAGCTGCCTCAACCTAGGAACAATTGAAGTGCTTAACGGAGCGTGCTTTGAAAACTGTTAACTCTTAGGGAGCTGAGACAACTCCAGAAACTCTTTTTGTTGCCATGCGTGTAATTCTTGCTTTTCAGGTATCTGGAGTAACAGCTAACAACTTAACTTATCAAGCTTACCTTTCTAATTTTGTAAATAATTCTCAACTGCTGGGAAGTCAATCAGAAGTCTTTATACTGGATTTGCTAAATAATTTTATATTCTAGTTTTAATTATACAAATTATAATCTAACTCAGAAATAGAAGTTGGTTTATGCTTAGTTGGATTATGCCACGTTTGGTTGTTACCCCTTCCTCTTCCATAATAATTCAAAATGATTTATACAGACCTTTTGCTGCTTTGAAAATTGTTTATTTGATGCAGTTTAGTAAATTAACCCTAAATCTTACTTAGTTACAGCTTGTGTTGTTGTACCATTTGCTATTTTGTACCCTAAGCACCCTGATGATTTAACTATAACCCATATTGTCTCTATATATGATATACACTGTAAACATTGTTACGTTACTAATTGTGTTAATGCTTCATCTTCCCCTAAAATTTTTATCATTGTAAGTCATTAACCTTTTGTCATGTTACCTGTAAATCTGTCAAAGCCCTGGTATACTAATCCTGCTTTATATAATTCAGAAATTGTATCCTCTTCATTAAGTTGCCTCAAGCAATTTGTAGCTACTTTAATATTAGGAATAGTAGCCTTCATATCTATATTGGGTTCTATCGCAGCATCAGCCATAGCTCTAGTCCAGCAAGTTCATACTGCTGATCATGTAAATGATTTATCTAAAAATATCTCTCTAGCACTAGCTGCTCAAGAAGAAATAGATAAAAGTTTAGTTGATAGGATTAACATTTTAGAAGAAGTTGTTCTCTACTTGGGGACACACATAGAAAATATCAAAACTAGGATGACTACTGCATGTCATCATAATTACAAGTGAATATGTGTAACACCTCTGTCCTACAATGGCACAGACATTACCTGACCTCAAAGTCAGGCTCATCTTAAAGGCATTTGGAACAACTCAAACATTTCATTCAATATGCAAACTTTACATTCACAAATTAGATCTATTAGTCAGGCCACTTACAATCCACCTCCTTAGAACAGGTGGCTGCATCTTCATTCAATACTATTAGGAACACAGTCTCAACTAGTTCCTTTTGAACACTAATCATTTATGCATCTATTTTTGCAATCATACTTATATTAATTTTTTCCTGTCTAAAGTTGACCATTACAGCTGTTCAACAAAAAGTTTGTACGCTTCATTTTAAAAATAGAAAGGGAGGAGATGGCAGAGGCCATGTGAGGGACCCTGAACATGAAGGATCCTAAACAAACAGGACCACAATGGGTCACCCCTTTTGTAACACAAGACCCCAGGAGGGATCTCATGTGGGAACTCTGCTGTCTCTATATCTTTCTATTAATCTTTGTTTTAATCAGCTTATTTTTAACTTTCTTATTTTATAATAAAAGTTTTCAGTAGAATTTTACTAAGAAATATATCAGAGATTTAAAAATTGCACATTCACACCATATTCAATCATGCATAGTCCTAAAGAATGCTTCTCACACTAACAATATGTTTCACCACTAGGAAAAACCAGATAAAGTTTTTGCCAGTTCAATTTTAAGATTACATTCAACATTCTGTGTAGTTTCGGTCAGGGGCATTAAGACCTTTAGAAAATTAGAAAAAAAGCAATTGAGGGCTAAAGGAACAGTATTAGATCATAAGCAGAAACTTAACTAGATGTTTTGTATAAAGAAGTTGTTAAGGAAATTGTTCTGTTTCTTCTTGGCTGCAAAACTTTTTTATGCTACTTGTATTTCTTGTTTAATCAATCATGTGAAACAATTGTGTTGTCAGTTACCATAGCAAATAATGTTTAGGTACATGTTGTGATTAATAAATCTATAGAAAATAATAGGTGAAGGTAGAAATAGGAGTTAAGATTTAGAATTATGTTTTAAGGTTAACGTGACATTATTAGAGCAATGAGGCTTGGTTACAGAAATCAGATATTGTCTAACTATATAAAGGAGGACAAGAAAGATTTTGATATTCTTGATGTTCTATATTGAAATGATTAATATGTATGATTTAGACCACTACTTTGAAAAGAATGATTAATAGATTGATGGTACAGAGTAGTATAAAAGCTTTTTGAGAAGTTTTATCTAAATTGCACTAGGTGCAATCTCATGTCATGGGTCAATGCCCTAGCGCCTAACATGACCCTTGCAGTCCTAAAAAGACCAGCCTATGTATTGTTGCCATTAAACATCTCCCAAGAGTGATATAATGACGTTGGCTTGCAGCTTGCCAATGAGTTTACCACGTTGCTTTCTAGATCAAAGTGAGGACTTGGACTTACACTAATGGATGTAGTGTCTTTTATCACCTTGCTTGTTTCCCTCACTGCCCCCACAGTTGCACTTACTCAAGAGATTCAGACTGCATCTACTGTCAATGAGATGATAGAAAATGTTATCTACAACTGGGACCGACAAGAAAAATTTGATCTGGCCATTGAACATCGCTTGAATGGACTGTACCTACAGAATTAGCTAAGCAACTTCTATATGATCAAAAAAAATTGTTCCCTACTATACCCTCTCTTTCTCAATTGTGGGGTCCCATTCTAGCTATTGGCATGGTTGTCATCTCTGTTTGTCTCCTCCTTCCCTGCCTTCTTCGAAAGGCAATTCACCAGTATAAATCACTGTGGAGTCATATGCATAGTCTCCAGTTAAAGACACTCCCTCGACATATGCAGGACGTGTAGCCAAAGACAGGTAAGGATCAGTGGAATCTCAGTCAACCTAAGACAGAGCCATTGCCTTACGCTGCAATGAGTATCCATGACGGGTAAGACTGAGGATTTGCACTACCCACCTAAGACAGGCAACATCCTTTAAATAAATAAATAAGGGGGATATGTAGGAGGCCATCAAGAATGTGACCTAAATGCCACCTTGTGACTAGAATTGGGATAAGTGTTATTTGATTATAAATGAACTGTTTCTGGGAAAAGGAAACTTAAACTAAGCCAAAACCTCATGAATCAGTGTTGCAATAAAAATACTTACACTTAGGTAATCATATCATGGTTGATAATCATATCATTGTTGCTATAGAAAATATTGAAACAAGGCAGAATAACAAAGACATAATGCAAAAGTACTATATAAACCATGTTGCTACAATAAACTTTGTCACTTGCCATCAGCTTGTGCCCCTTATCTGATCACTTAATCCTCGCCTCTCCTTCGGAAAACCCATGCAATAGTCTGAGCAGGTCTCAGGCCCAATAATCACTCCAAAATATCCATACACAAAGAGCTACCTACATATCAGACAACTCCAAAATATCCACATACAGAGAGCTAACTACATGGCAGAGTAGTGCATCATTTCCATATACAGAGATAAAGCTACATGGCAGATGAGTCCAAAGTGTTCATATACTGAGAGCTAGCTACATGGCAGAGAAGTCCAACATGCCTGTATACAGAGTTCTAGTTACATGGCAGATGTGTCCAACGTGTTCATATACTGAGAGCTAGCTACATCGCAGAGTAGTCCAACAGGTCCATATACTGAGAGCTAGCTACATGGCAGACGAGTCCAAAATGTCCATATACAGAGAACTAGCTACATGTCAGGATAGTGAAACATTTCCATATACAGAGTTCTAGCTACATAGCAGATGTGTCCAATGTGTCCATATACTGAGAGCTAGCTACATGGCAGACAAGTCCAATATGTTCATATACAGGGAGCTAGCTACATGGAAGGGTAGTGCAACATTTCCATATACAGAGATTTAACTACATTGCAGATGTGTCCAACATGTACATATATTGAGAGCTAGCTACATGGCAGACAAGTACTATATGTTCATATCCAGAGAGCTACTTACTTGGCACATCAGTCCAACATATCCATGCTCAGAGAGCTAGCTACATGACTGACAAGTCCAAAATTTCCATGTACAGAGAGGTAGATACATGGAAAGGTAGAGCAACATTTCCATATACAGGGTTCTAGCTACAAGACAGATGAGTTCAACTTGTCTATAGTGCAACATATCCATATACAGATTTCTAGCTACAAGGCAGATGTGTCCAACGTGTCCATATAATGGGAGCTACCTACATGGCAGAGTAGTCCAATATGTCCATATACAGGGTACTAGCTACATGGCAGATGAGTCCAGTTTGTCCATATACTGAGAGTTAACAACATGGCAAATGAGTTCAACATGTGTATATATAGAGGACTAGTACCCTGGCTAATGAGTCCAACATGTCCATATTCTGAGAGCTAAATACATGACAGACAAGTCCAATATGTTCAAATACAGAGAGCTAACTACATGGCAGTGTAGTGCAACATTTTCATATAAAGAGTTATAGTAACATGGGAAATGTGTCCAACGTGACCATATACTGAGAGCTAGCTACATGACAGACAAGTCCAATACGTTCATATACAGAGAGCTCCCTACATGGCAGATGAGTCCAAAATGTCCATATACAGAGAGCTAGCTACATTGCAGAGTATAGCATCATTTCCATATACAGAGTTCAAGCCACATGGCAGATGAGTCCATAGTGTGCATATAATTAGAGCAATCTACATGGCAGAGTAGTGCAACATGTCCATATACAGGGTACTAGCTACATGGCAGATGAGTCCAACAGGTCCATATACTGAGAGCTAGCTACATGGCAGACAAGTCCAATATGTTTGTTTACAGAGAGCTAGCTACATGGCAGATTAGTGCATCATTTCCATATACACAGTTCAAGCTACATGGCTGATGAGTCCAAAGTGTTCACATACTGATAGCTAGCTACATGGCAGAGTAGTCAAACATGTCCATATAAAGAGTACTAGCTACATGGCAGAAGAGTCAAACATGTACATATAAAGAGTACTAGCTACATGACAGACGAGTCCAATATGTTCATATACACAGAGCTGCCTACATGGCTAGTGTTGTGCCACATTTCCATATACAGAGTTCTAGCTAATTGGCAGACAACTCCAATATGTTCATATCCAGAAAACTACCTACTTGGCAGATCAGTCCAACATATCCATGTACAGAGAGCTAGCTAGATGACAGACGAGTCCAAAATGTCCATATACAGAGAGCTAGCTTCATTGCAGAGTAGTTCAACATGTTCATATACAGGGTATTAGCTACAAGGCAGATAAGTCCAACTTGTCCATGTACTCAGAGCTAGCAACATGGCAGAGAAGTTCAACATGTCCATGTACAGTGTACTAGCTACATGGCAGATGAGTCCAACATGTTCATATACTGAGAGCTAACTACATGGCAGACAAGTCGAATCAGTTCATATAAAGAGAGCTAGCTACATGGCAGATTAGTGCAACATTTCCATATATAGAGTTCTAGCTACAAGGCAGATGAGTCCAACTTGTCTATTTACAGTGAGCAGGCTACATGGCAGAGTAGTGCAACATTTACATACACAGAGTTCTAGTTACATGGCCGATGTGTCCAACGTGTCCATATACTTAGAGATAGATAAATGGCAGACAAATCCAATATGTTCATATACGTAGAGCTAACTCCTTACAGATCAGTACAACACATGCATGTACAGAGAGCTAGATATATGGCAGACAAGTCCAAAATGTCCATATACAGAGAGCTAGCAACATAGCAGAGTAGTCCAACATGTCCATATACAGGTTACTAGCTACAAGGCAGATGAGTCCAATTTGTCTATATACATAGATCTAGCGACATGGCAGAGAAGGGCATCATTTCCATATTCAGAGTTCAAGCTACTTGGCAAATGAGTCCAAAATGTTCATGTACTTAGAGCAATCTACATGGCAGAGTAGTGCATCATGTCAATATACAGGGTACTAGCTACATGGCATATGAGTCCAACATGTCCATATAATGAGAGCTAGTTACATGACAGACAATTCCAATATGTTCATATACAGAGAGCTAGCTACATGGCAAAGTAGAGGAACATTTCCATATACAGAGTCCTAGCTACAAGGCAGATGAGTCCAACTTGTCTATATACATAGTGATGGCTACATGGCATAGTAGGGCAACATTTCTGTATACAGAGTTCTAGCTACATTTCAGATGAGTCCAACATGTGCATATATTGAGAGCTAGTTACATAGCAGAGTAGATCAACATGTCCATAAACAGGGTACTAACTGCAAGGCAGATGTGTCCAACTTGTCTATATACAGAGAGCTGGCTACATGACAGACTAGTGCAACATGTCCATATACAGGGTACTAGCTACATGGCACATGTGTCCAACATATCCCTATAGTGAGAGCTAGCTACATGTCAGACGAGTCCAAAATGTCCATATATAGAGAGCAAGCTACATGGCAAAATAGTCCAACATGTCCATATATAGCGTACTAGCTACAAGGCAAATGAGTCCAACTTGTCCATATACTGAGATCTAGCTACATGGCAGAGAAGGGCATCATTTCCATATACACAGTTCAAGCTACATGGCAGTTGAGTCCAAAGTGTTCCTATACTGAGAGCTATCTACATGGTAGAGTAGTGCAACATGGCCATATGCAGGGTACTAGCTACATGGCAGATGAGTCCAACATGTCCATCTACTGAGTGTGAGCTACATGGCAGAAGAGTCCTATATGTTCATATACGGAGAGCTAGCTACATGGCAAAGTAGAGGAACATTTCCATATACAGAGTCCTAGCTACAAGGCAGATGATTCGATCTTGTCTATATACAGAGAACTTGCTACATGGCAGAGTAGTACAACATGTCCATATACAGAGGTGTAGCAACATGGCAGATAAGTCCAACTTGTCCATATACTGAGAGCTAGCTATATGGTAGACAAGTCCACTATTTTCATATACAGAGAATTAACTCCTTGGCAGATCAGTCCAACATATCCATGTACAGAGAGCTATATACATGGCAGACGAGTCCAAAATGTCCGTATACAGAGAGCTAGCTACATGGCAGAGTAGTGCAACTTGTCCATATACAGGGTACTAACAACAAGGCAGATGAGTCCAACTTGTCTATATACACTGAGCTAGCTAAATGACATAGTAGTGCAACATTTCCATATACACAGTTCAAGCTACATGATAGATGAGTCCAAAGTTTTCATATATTGTGAGATAGCTACAGGGCAGGGTACTCCAACATGTCCATATAAAGAGTACTAGCTACATGGCAGAAAAGCCTAATATGTTCATATACAGGGAGCTACCTACCTCACAGATTAGTATAACATATCTATGTAAAGAGATGTGGCTACAGGGCAGACAAGTCCCAAATGTACGTATGCAGAGAGCTAGCTACATGGCAGGGTAGTGCAACATTTCCATATACAGCGGTCTAGCTAAAAGGCAGATGAGTCAAACTAATCTCTGTACAGAGAGCTAGTTATAAGGCAGAGTAGTGCAACATTTCCATAGATAGAGTTCTAGCTACATGGAAAATGTGTCCAACGTGTCCATATACTGTGAGCTAGCTACATAGCAGATAAGTTCAATATGTTCATATACAGATCGATACATACATGGTAGGTCAGTCCAACATATCCATTTACAGAGAGCTTGCTACATGACAGACGAGTCCAAAATGTCCATATACAGAGAGGTAGCTACATGGCAGGGTAGTGCAACTTTCCATATATAGACTTCTAGCAACAACGCAGATGTGTCCAACTTGTCTATATACAGAGGGATAGCTCCATGGCAGAGTAGATCAACATGTCCATATACAGGGTACTAGCTACATGTAAGATGAATCTAGCATGTTCATATACAGAGAAGTAGCTACATGGTAGATAGGTCCACTATGTTCATGTACAGAAAACTAACTACTTGGCTGATCAGTTCAACATATCCATATACCGAGTTCTAGCTACATGGCAGACTAGTCCAAAATGTCCATATACAGAGAGCTAGCTACATGGTAAAGTAGTCAAACATGTCCATATACAGGGTACTACCTTCAATGCAGATGAGTCCAAAGTGTTCATATACTGAGAGCTAGCTACATGGCAGTGTAGTCCAACATGTCCATATACAGGGTACTAGCAACAAGGCAGATGAGTCCAACTTGTCTATTTACATGGAAGAGTAGTGAAACATTTCTGTATAAACATTTCAAGCTGCATGTCAGATGAGTCCAAAGTGTTCATATACTGAGAGATAGCTACATGTCAGGCTAGTGCAACATTTCCATATACAGAGTTCTATCTACATATCAGATGTGACCAACGTGTCCATATACTGAGAGCTAGCTACATAGAAGACAAGTCCAATATGTTCATATACAGAGAGCTACCTACCTGGGAGATTAGTCAAACATATCCATTACAGAGTGCTTGCTACATGGCAGATGAGTCCAAAATATCCATATACAGAGAGCTAGCTACATGGTAGAGTAGGACAACATGTCCATATACTTGGTACTAGTTACAAGTCAGATGAGTCCAACTTTTCTTTATACAGCTAGCTAGCTACATGGTAGAGTTGTACATCATTTCTATATACAGAGTTCAAGCTACATGGCAGATGAGTCCTAAGTGTTCATATACTTTCAGCAATCTACATGGCAGAGTAGTGCAACATGTCCATATACAGGGTACTAGCTACATGGCAGATGAGTCCAACATGTCCATATACTGAGAACTAGCTACATGGCAGA